>NC_000070.6:146802333-146841695 GCF_000001635.26 Mus musculus | reverse complement strand
GCCAGCTTCTGTTTCATTAATGATTCTGAAAGATTTCACTAAGAATATTAGATGTGATGATATGGATTTCCCATGGTAGGCAGTGCTGTCAGCTGTCACTTCATGTCAATATTTAATTAATTTTGATGCTGGGAAATTGCTGTTGCCCATTGAAATCAAAGTTTCTTTTACCCAGACTGAAAACAGCATCAGCTAATGTGTTTGAAAAGGGCCATTTACACAGGAAGCAAATGTCAGTCTTGGATTCCCTCCCAGGGCCTGTGACCTTCCTCATTGGATTTTAGCCAGATTCTCTGTTTAGTCTACGTATGTTTCTCCTGAGGAGCCAGTCTCAGCTTGAACATGAAAGCCTTTTGTTACCCACAGATAGCCTTGCCAGTATGATACTGGAGGCCATGCCTTGCCTTGCAGATTGAGATTGTAGCACACAGGATACAAATCTGGGTATGGCCATTGATAACTCTGCCTACTGCCCCAGTCTGCATAGCAGTTTCTGGACACTGAATGCTACCACCAGAGAGTCCATCCACAATATTTGTTGACAGAGTGGATGGTCTGATCTGAGTTGTTCTTCTCCAGAAGATGCACTTGCTTTCTGAATCACATCTTCGGTCCAGTCTACACGAGTTTAAGTCCTTGAGTTGTGTTCACACTGATGCAGTTTGTTGAATTTGGCCTTATTTTATTGTGGATGCCAACAAGAGCTTCCTTACAGGAGGCTGATATAGCTGTCTCCTGAGAGGCTCTATTAGTGTCTGACAAATACAGAAGTGGGTGCTCACAGTCATCCATTGGACAGTGCAGAGGGTCCCCAATGAAAGAGCTAGTGAAATTACCCAAAGAGCTGAAGTGGATTACAGCCCCAGAGTAGGAACAAAAATATGAACTAACCAGTATCCCTAGAGCTCCTGGAGACTAAACCACCAACCAAAGAAAACACATGGTGGGACTCATGGCTCTAGCTACATATGTAGGTGATGATGGCCTAGATGGTCATCAATGGGAGGAGAGGCCCTTGGTCCTGTGAAAGTTCTATGCCAGAGTAAAGGGGAACACCTGGGCCAGGAAGCCAGAGAGGGTCAGTTGGTTAGCAGGGGGAGAGGCAATAGGATAGGGGATTTTTGGAGAGGAAACTAGGAAAGTGGTTAACATTTGAAATGTAAATGAAGAAAATATCAAATAAAAAAATGAAAAAAAAAGGGTGGAATAATGACTTTTCTGCCTTTTCTGGACTGTTTGGTTTAGTTTCAAGTCTCTTTCCATTTGTTTTCTGAGGTGTGTTTCTCTCTCCTTACATTCTAGAAAGCTTTTATAGTGAGTGGTATTAGATTTTCCACAGGACTGTAAAATTAACCTTTATTCTCCTATTATAATTATTGTCTGGGAGGCTGACTGCCTCTGTCTAATTACCATGGCCTAGTCCTGTAAGCCTCTAGCCTCTAAGTAATCTTATTTAGTCCTAGAGTGTTTTCAGCCTCTGAAATTTCCTGCTGAGTAAGCTCCCCCTTTCTTCTTTGTTCATTTCAAATCCTTTTTTTTTTTTTTTAATTTTATTTTTTTGGTTTTTCTGACAGGGTTTCTCTGGGTAGAGTCCTTGCTGCTCTGGAACTCACTCTGCAGACCAGGTTGGCCTGGAACTCAGAAAAGTGCTGGGATTAAAGGCATGCACCACCACTGCCCAGCCTCATTTGAACTCTTAACTGGATGGTTCAACTCAGCTGTTCAGGCTCAAACTACTCTTCCAGCTGACTCATTCAGCCTGGTTCTCAGACACTGAATTGCTCTGCTTGGCCTTAAATTAACTGTAGCAATCTTTTTTTAAATCTTCTGGCTTCTTCTCTTTCTCCTGCTCATTCTGTCTTTGCCCGTGTCTAGCATGTTCTCTCTTCAATCTGACTCTGTAAAACTCTCCCAGTAAAACTGTGTCCTTCTCCCTCTCTGTGGCTCTACTCTCTCAACTGTACTGTACTGCTGCCCATGCACTCTACTGTATTCCTTTACCATTCTCTTCTTCCTGTACTGTCTTTCTCTTCCTCAAGTAGCTTCCCCTTCCTCTCTCACCTCAGGAGTGTTGGGCATATCCTGTTCTCTAAGATCTTTCTCTGATATTTCACATTTTCTGCCATTCAATTAGACAACACTTTCAAACATGTGCACCTCCTTCTACTTAGTAAATGTACTTTCATTGTTTGGGATTAAAGCAAATCCTAAAGGCTTGCTTGTATTCCAACCACAGTGAGGAAAGCTGTGTGCCTTGTGCTGAACCACACCCTAAGTCAGAACAGGCTTGAATATCCCTACACAATAGTTTAGTTTGGCAGAATTTCTTCCCTAACTGAAAACTAAGATTCACAAACAATAGTCTTCATTATGTAGATAGCTGTGCTATCTATTCTGACTTCTACCAAGAGTTTCATTTTGAACTTCTTTGCTGATTGGTCAATGAAAATCTGTTCTTTGCGAGACTGTATTCCTTAGCATTTGCAATCTAGAAGGTTTGCAGACATTATGAGTGGCAAAAATATGGTTCTTATTGTCTCCATTCCTTGTATGGGAGAGAGCTTTACTATGTAGTACATGAGGAATATTTCCTAGTTTTCTTATATTCATTCATTCTTCACAAAAAAAAAATGTGTTATTTCCGAAGTTCTAATGAAAATGTTATGTCTTATTCTTTTGTGCATATTTTCATTAGTTTATTTTCTATGTAGGTTTTTGAGTAAAAAGGTGTCTAATATTATATAGATACTTAAAAACTATGTTCAAGTATATGTTTTACACTGTCAATGCTTATAGCCACTTTTCTGAATTTAACATTTCAGTTGCCAGTTATTTTCTCTCAGGGCTTGAAAAATATGATTCCATGCTCTCCTGATTTTAAGCTATGGATAAATATTTAGTACTACTGTATGCTAATATAATATCACCTCTTTTGATGGTAAGGGCTAGGACAAGACAGCTGGAAAGAGATAAACATTGTTACAGCACTTAGATGTGACAATAGGCAGATACAGGTGGGAGTGCAGGAATCCAATATCTAAGAGACTTTCCTCGGGAATGCTAGGCTACAATGCTATGGCCTTCTAGTACTCAAGAGTGCCAATGTTTGCACACTGCATGTTGCTATTTGAGTTTATCTACTTTAAAACAGATGTGATGAAACAAGTGATAGTAAACTTTGACTGGAAGGCTCAAGCATGTGTAATTATGTCTATTCAGAATCAGGTATGTATTTGAGGAAATGTCAGTTGCAAGATTTAAAGTCGAAGCCCTAGTGTTCATATTGACTTCATGGTGAAAGTATGTAAACCCATGGGTTATTCTTCCCATTCTAGAATGAGCTCTTGTTCAGTCTCCATGAAATGGAAGATGTGCTTTTCCTGTTATACAATTAGACAAAACAATTCCAGGACACACATTTATTTTATGTATTTCTTTTTTTTTTAATTTTATGTATTTCCTCCTTTTGAACTTAAAGTACAGCATCTGTCACTGAAGCAGGAATTTATGTTCTGTTGCTGGTAGAAATGACAACGATACTCAGCCTGTATGTCACAGGTAAGAATCATGAAGTGACATACTTTGAAAAATGTCCTCATTACTCCCTGAAAATTCATGTATTCCTATGCCCATTTTTTAATTACACACTTGATGCTGTCTGTCTACAAATGCCCAGGGCATCAAGTTTTGAGTATTATAAATCTATGACAGCAATGTATTTTTCCCTGCATCTCCAATTTCTGTTTTACAGAAATTCCTGTTGTCAGTAAATTTTCCATCACACTGATTACGGATTATACTCATTTCATGCATATTACAATTATTAGAATATTCACAGAGAAACATTCTGGTAGAGGATTTGCATTATCTGGTTTCTTTGGTATTTCAGATATTACAGAGCTCCTAGAGTTTACTCTAATCTGTGCTAACTAAATCTCCTAGTGCTTGCGTTTTCAGGTGAATGGCCTTCCCACATGAAGTGTCCCAGAGTGCTTACATAGTTACCATCTCTTCTATCCCTGCCCCATCCCTTGTTATTCATGTTTTCATCCTATCCTTGTGTTTCATGTATGTTCTGAGGAAGGTTTTGGATGGGTATCCATGCTGTCATATATTCATAATTCCATGTTCCATGGTAAATGACAGCATGGGTTTCCATAACTCCACTTCCTCCTTCTTTTACAGTGTTGCCTTTTCCCCACTGCTGGCTTTTTATTCAGCTCTCTCTGAATTGGCAGTTTCCCTCTACAATTCATGTTTGTCTGACTTAGGCTGAAAGCACCAACAATTTAAATACATTTCCATATTTCTACATATAGCAGTATGTCAGTTATAAATTCACTCTTTCGGCCTGAGCTTCCAGTGCCGTGTCTGTATTTCTTTTGTAGGCTGACCTTAATTCAAACCAGTAAATTATATCTTTGGATAAGATGTTTACATCCAGCATATGTATGATAATTCTCTTACCCACTTGTAGGAATTCTCTGGAATTTCATTAAGTTTGTTTCTGCCTTCTTTGAATTCCTGTGCTTGTTCCCTCTTTATGACATTTGTCCACATTGAATGGTGTTCAGATTATATTTTGACTTTTGCCTCTTGAGTTTGTTTCATAATTCATTTTGTCATGAGAATTGGTATTGGATTAGTGATTTAGGTTAGGGAAATTTTATTAACATTGTCAAATTGCTTTAGCTACAGTCTCTCAATTTTCTTTTGCTGTGTGTCATTTAGGTCAGGTGACAGGGATTTCCATATCAGGTGTTGTGAATAAACTTTGAGAATCTAGGGTGGTGGAAGGAACTAGGTTACAGTTACAGTCTAAATATATTACTTACTTTCGTGACTGTACATTGTCAAGATTCCTCATATCATTTTGTTTTTAATGTTTATATATATACATGTGTGTGTATATATATAATATATAGTATATTATATATATTATATATATATATATATAAATGTGGTTTAGCATTGTCTGTAATGGTGTTATATTTATTTCATCTTTGAATCATTCAGACCTTGATGTGAAATTTCAAGAAGAATTCAAACTTTGTTCTTCACTGGACCCTGGGAGAAGGACCACAACAAGAATGAGTGTGTGTCTGGTAAATACACCACAGGTCAGTGTCCTTTCCACATTTCTTTTTAAAAAAAAATCTCTTTTTATTCAAGTCATCCAAAAGTTTTAATCTCTTTGTGTTGAATGTTATCTAAAGGGATATTTTTCTATGCTCTATATTTTCTCTTATAATAATGAGAATTTAATGTTTTTCCCTTTCATGCATATAATGGCTTTATATTTTAACTTGATTTTTATATTCTGAGGATATATAATTCCCTTGGATTAGAGATCTGCATGTCTCAAATAGGATCTATTACAATGATGCTCAGAGAACAGATTGATGGATATTTTCTATGTTGAATAAGTTCTGTCCTTTTGTATTAGTGTGAGGTGAGGTCTCTTGTGCCACATAAATTGCATTTCAGGGATGGTCAGGTTTCTAAACACAAGCTTGTGAATGAGGGTATAGAAATAAGTATAAATTCACATCACTAAAGAAGATATGAAAGAGTAGAATTTGTAGAAGGGAAAATTATAAGAGATCCACTGTCTTGAATCCTAATAGTAAATGTATTATTAGCTCCCTAGGGTCACAGATAATGGAAGGAAAATGTCTTTCTTTTACCATTAGTGTGATTGTGAGCTGATACAGATTTCAATATTCTGACACTTTTTTCACACCTCATGTCACACAGTAATTAATGTTCACACCTGAAATCTATTTATCTCAAGAGACACTGTCCCTGTGGAAAATTCACAATATATAGATATTTATCCCTCCTTTTGGTTTCAGAAATAATTTTAAGTCCTGTTTTTTTCACCTTTGTATTTCATCACATGAACTATATTAGTAAGATTTTTCTAGAGAGGATAGCTATGGTGCTGTGCATAAACCACCAATTTTCAAAACTAAATGAATTTCCTTTATTATTTTTTGTCTTTTTCTTTAGAAGGGAAAGGCTTGAATCAGTCTATGCTAATCCCCTTCAGCCAAGCTGTGCATTACATAGGGAAAACTGAAGGGTTGTGGCAATGTTTCTATTTTTCATTACGATACTATTTTCTTTAAGTCCATAAGTGTTTATCTGAAGGTTTTTACGTACACTGAATGATACATTATGCCCCTAAAACCATAAGAACAGCACCAAACCGTGGGGACTGAATTCAGACATAATAGTGAGCTGCTATATATTTAGAGAGAATTAGATTAGTTTTTAAAGTAGAAACAGCACGTACCTTTCCCCTTTAGTCATTTGTTCATGGCACAGGTTTACATTTTTGAGGCATATTTGCAATAAAGACAATATATTGTCTGTATATTATAATTTTTGATAAACAGAAGAAGAATGATAGATCATACTTCTCTATGAAAAGTGTAATTATGATATACATATGGTCAAATTCTGAAGAAAAAAGTTATAATTAGAAGACTGAAATTTTCAGTTAGGTTAATAAATGAGGAATAATTTATTAAATTTTAATGAATATTTAGTATAATTCTCCCTCAATTTTAAAACACAGTTTGATCAAAAATTATTATACTTCATTGGAATGCATTGCCACATATGATATTTGCGTATACATACATATCTAATCATTTTATAGTGAAAGACCATATGGTATTAATGAAATTGTTATTAAGCATATTTATTTATGTCTCCACAGGAGCTAATTAAGAGTCAAAGGTGTGGCTCTGCAGTTAAGGTCTCTTCTTGCAGTATTCAGATTCAGTTTTCTGTACCTGCCTGGGGACTTCTTTTCCTTCCAGAACTCTTTTTTTGAGAATATGTTTTACCATTGCCTGCATTTCTCATGTGAACAGAGCTACGTGCCAGCAAAAATAACATTTCATATGAAATTAAAGTCAATAAACATTATTTTAAAATTATAAATGATCTGGAAATATTACATAGGACACAAAAAACCATCCAGGAAAGAGAATGAGAGGAAATGTGAAGCCTGAATGAGTTTCAGTACTGCTGACCCCTCATATCAACATTTTAACAGTTAGGAATGATCCCTATGTATGATAAAAATATTTTGTATCTGTGGAACACAGAGATGGAGACTCTTATGTGTTCATTGTAATGTGGGAAAAGATTTATCCTATCAATGCTGTATTTGGGTATTAACTTTTATGAGGAGGCACCGTAATTGTGAAGGAATTTATAATACATGAAAACGCTGTTATCCAGCATCCCATCAAACAAGAAATCTGCTCCTGAAGGAAAATGAATTATATCAGATTCCACCATTTTTTAAAATACTTTATTTATTTATCATACGTAAGTGCACTGTAGATGTCTTCAGACACTCCAGAAGAGGGCATCAGATTTCGTATGAATGGTTGTGAGCCGCCATGTGGTTAAATAATTTTAAAGCTCTCTAAAACTGTTTATTTCTATTTTATGGTTTTGAATACATTGTTGTAAAATAATTTCCAAAAGCATTTGATTTTCTGTGTCATATGGAACGTTCAGTGGATGCCCTGATGTTGCAGGTTTATTGTGTTTAAAGAAAAATACTTAGTCGTTTTGTCAATCCATTATTTCTGCATTTTGTTTTCTACCTGTTTCTTCTAGAACGTGCAGCATTGAACTTAGGCCTCAGATTGTCAAATGGACATGTTGTAATACAAATGTGAGACACAGCTGCACATAAGACTAAGCTAGTGTCCATATTTGAACAAAGTGGACATTGTAAAATTTGAAAGCATATTTTTTTATCATAACTTGACTATCTCTAATGGGACACTGGGATTCTGTTTGATATCAACCCATATTTCATAAAGGTACATTACGGCATTTAGACATCAAAAGTACATGTTATATTCTATAAATGTTTACTGCATTTGAAATTATATCATGCATTCTCAGTGAAAAAGAAATATAAGGAAGTCTATTAGTAGTTTAGAAAGTTTCTTTGAATAAAGTTAAAGTTCATTTTTCTTCAATATACGTTGCTTAAATTTGCCTGAATGTATGCATATGTGCTATGTATTCCTCCTGTCAGTAGTGTTCAGAAGAGATCATTGGATTTTAAAGAACTGGGTTTAACAATCTACTGTTTAGTGCCATGTGGGTGCTGGGAATCAAATTTCATAATAAATGACATTAAAAACAGTATACAGGGCTGGAGAGATGGCTCAGCGGTTAAGAGCACCGACTTCTCTTCCGAAGGTCCTGAGTTCAAATTCTAGCAACCACATAGTGGGTCACAACTCTCTGGAATGAAATCTAATGCCCTCTTCTGGCATGTCCAAAGACATGTGTACTTAGATATAATTATAAATAAATCTTTAAAAAAAAGACAGTATACAATCCAAACTGCACACCAAAATTTTTGAAAAGAATGATGATAGCAAATCTTTCATTTGCTGTGAACATCTATGTAAATCACAGAAAATTCTTGAAGATGAGAGCCTTTCTCTTCTCTTTTCTTTTCTTTACTTTTCTTTGTATTTATTTAGAGAGCCATTCTAAATGCGAGCATTATAATAAGTCATTCTGTAGATTGTCAGTGGAAGAGCAGCCATTCGTATCTTCAGACACATCTCAATAACACTTTCAGAAAACATTTATCCTTCAATATTTTCCTTCTTCATCTGCATCAAAAAAGGATATCTTTTTGTTGTTGTTGTTTTGGGTTTTTTTGTTTTGTTTTGTTTTTTCTGAGACAGGGTTTCTCTGTGCAGTCCTGGCTATCCTATCCTGGAACTCAGTCTGTAGACCAGGCTGGCCTTGCACTCAGAAATCTGCCTGCCTCTGCCTCCCAAGTGCTGAGATTAAAGGCGTTTGCCACCACACACAGCAAAAAAAGGATATCTTAGGTACTTCTTTTTTTAAGTAGAAAAACATTTTTGTCCAGTATCAAGTAGGTAGTTTTCCATTACAGGGTCTGTTAACTTTCAAGGACGTGGCCTTGGTCTTCTCACTGGAGGAATGGGAATGTCTCAGTTTTGCTCAGAGGACACTGTACATGGAAGTGATGTTGGAGAATTACAACAATCTGTTGTTTGTGGGTAAGAATGAACTTCTTGTTGAATTCATGTTTCTTTCTTTGAGTGTTCCTACTATGTGCTTATGTAAATGCTCTGAGATATCCAGAGACTCCTGAATGAGGGAAATTCTAGTTAAAATCATAACTTTTTCATTGTGTTTCCTTTACATTTCTCTGCTTTCTTTGGAAAAGTAACCACTGCTATATTCTCTGAGGTCACTCCTTATCTCTTATCTAGCTTCAGTGAAGTTAAAAAAGTTCAAGAAAAAATTTAAATATCCAGAACAAGAAATTATATTTCTATACATATAATAGTTGCATTTATAAAAATCTTACTATTGCATTAAAATGTACCCTTATTTATGAATGTAAAAATATACAAGGTTTCAAGTGGATATAGAGCTGTTGGTTTGGGCAATTTTGTTTTCTTTATTTAACTTTTTGACATTTGATCTCTGTGTTTAGATCTGGGACAACATAATCTTTACCCTAGCATTTTGGATGTTGAAACAAATCTATTTAGTGATTTCTCTGACACTATGGGCTATATCATAAATTTATACCTGAGCAAAATTATATCAGATTCAGTGTCACTCTGAATCAAATTGTAATCATAAAATTAGAGATATATTGTTTAGAGTTCTACTTTCGGGAAATTCACTACAGATGGATCATTTATTTGTCCAGCTTATGCAAAGTATAATTTTCTTTTTTATTGGTCATTTTATTTATTTACATGTCAAATGTTATGCCCCTTCTCCATTCCCTGTCTGTAAGCTCTATATCCCACCCCTCCCCCTGTTTTTTTTGATGATGCTCCCACCACCAATCCATCTACTCCCACCTCATGCCCCTAGGATTCTCCTATGCGGGGATACTGAACCTTCACAGTACCAAGGGACTCCCCTCCTGTTGATGCCACATAAGGCAATCCTCTGGTATATATAAAGCTAGAGCCATTTGTACTTCCATGTGTACTCTTTATTTTGTGATTTGACCCTTGAGAGCTTTGTGGGTCTTGATATTGTTGTTCCTCCTACACAGTTGCAAAGCCCTTCAGCTTCTTCAGGCCTTCCCTTAACTCCTTCATTGTGGTCCCCTTGCTCAGTTCAATGGTTGGCTGCAAGGATCTGCATCTCTTTGGGCCAGTCTCTGGATAGCCTTCCCTTCAGCCTGTTTTTCATTCTTTTTTGTTTTCTTTTTTTTATTAGGTAATTTCTTCATTTACATTTGCAATGTTATCCCGAAAGTCCCCCATATCCTCCCCACCTCACTCCCCTACCCACCCACTCCCACTTCTTGGTCCTGGTGTTCCCCTGTACTGAGGCATATAAAGTTTGCATGACCAAGGGGCCTCTCTTCCCAATGATGGCCAACTAGGCCATCTTCTGCTACAGATATAGCTAGAGACACGAGACACGAGTGGTACTGGCTAGTTCATATTGTTGTTCCACCTATAGGGTTGCAGATCCCTTTAGCTCCTTGGGTACTTTCTCTAGCTCCTCCATTGGGTGCCCTGTGATCCATCCAATAGCTGACTGTGAGCATCCACTTCTGTGTTTGCTAGGCCTCAACATAGTCTCACAAGAGACAGCTATATCAGGGTCCTTTCAGCAAAATCTTGCTAGTATATGCAATGGTGTCAGTGTTTGGAGACTGATTATGGGATGGATCCCCAGATATGACAGTCTCAGCTCCAAACTTTGTCTCTGTAACTCCTTCCATGGGAGTTTTTTTTCCCAATTCTAAGAAGGGGCAAAGTGTCCATACTTTGGTCTTCATTCTTCTTGAGTGTCATGTGTTTCACAAATTGTATGATATATCTTGGGTATTCTAAGTTTCTGGGCTAATATCCACTTATCAGTGAGTACATATCATGTCACTTCTTTTGGAGCAATTCTGGGTTATTATATTTGAGGTGGTATGATGTCTAATTTGAAAATAACATTTAGCAGGGTATTATCATTTCCAGTCATTTGATATAGATCATATTTGAGGTTCTTCTGAGGATACATGTAATGATTCACAGAGAGAGAGAGAGAGAGAGAGAGAGAGAGAGAGAGAGAGAGAGAGAGAGAGAGAGACCTTTCTTGAGAGTACGAATCCATAAGCTCACTGATTATTGAGTCCCTTACTCCTTATATAAGTAATTCATGTCACCTCTAATTGCCCCCCCTTTTTTTTTCAGAAAATCATTGCATACATGGAAAGAATGGGAAGGTATTGGATCAAGACAGCCAGTACATTGTCCATGAACACATGAATATTCAAGAGAAGTCTTCTAAATGGGACAAGCTTAGCAATGTCATTCTTGAATCCCTCCAGTGTACACCTTACAAAACTAATCACAGCTCTGATGCTCTTCAATTCTCGAACCAAAAAAGACTTAAGCCCAGGAACACTAAAGAAGTTTGCAAATACAATGACTCTGTAAACAGTTTAAGTTTGTTTTCTACCATTAGTCTCAATCAAGGAATTAACATGCAGAAGAAAAAACACAACCGAAATGCAGAATTAGACAAGATTTTTGTTTCTAAACATAAAGTCATGGTGAAAAAAGACAATATTGCGGGGAACCCTTACAAATGTAGTGAATTTCACAAATATCTTACCCAGAGAGAAAACCTACAAAGTCAGCAGAGAATTTATCATGGAAAGAAACCTTACAAAAGTAGTAAAAGTGACAAATGCTTTACCCATCAGATCCATCTTAGTATTCATCAGGGAATTCATACAGAAGAGAAAATTTGCAAATGTAGTGAATGTGACAAATGTTTTAAAAACAAATTCAATCTTACTATGCATCAGAGAATTCATACAGGAGAGAAACCTTACAAATGCAGTGAATGTGGCAAATGCTTTACTGATAAAACCAGTCTGAGAATTCATCAGAGAATTCATACAGGAGAGAAACCTTACAAATGCAGTGAATGTGACAAATGCTTTACCAAACAATCCAATCTTAGTATTCATCAGAGAATTCATACAGGAGAGAAACCTTACAAATGCAGTGAATGTGACAAATGCTTTACCCACAAATCCCATCTTAGTATTCATCAGAGATTTCATACAGGAGAGAAACCTTACAAATGCAGTGAATGTGACAAATGCTTTACCCAACAATCCCATCTTAGTATTCACCAGAGAATTCATACAGGAGAGAAACCTTACAAATGCAGTGAATGTGGCAAATGCTTTACTGAAAAAAGCAGTCTGAGAATTCATCAGAGAATTCATACAGGAGAGAAACCTTACAAATGCAATGAATGTGGCAAATGCTTTACTGAAAAAAGCAGTCTGAGAATTCATCAGAGAATTCATACAGGAGAGAAACCTTACAAATGCAGTGAATGTGGCAAATGCTTTACTGTAAAAAGCAGTCTGAGAATTCATCAGAAAATTCATACAGGAGAGAAACCTTACAAATGCAGTGAATGTGACAAATGCTTTACCAAACCATCCCATCTTAGTATTCATCAGAGAATTCATACAGGAGAGAAACCTTACAAATGCAGTGAATGTGAAAAATGCTTTACTGTAAAAAGCAGTCTGAGAATTCATCAGAAAATTCATACAGGAGAGAAACCTTACAAATGCAGTGAATGTGACAAATGCTTTACCAAACCATCCCATCTTAGTATTCATCAGAGAATTCATACAGGAGAGAAACCTTACAAATGCAGTGAATGTGAAAAATGCTTTAATGAAAAAAACATTCTGAAAATTCATCAGAGAATTCATACAGGAGAGAGACCTTACAAATGTCGTGAATGTGACAAATGCTTTTCCCGAAAATTCCATCTTGGTATTCATCAGAGAATTCATACAGGAAAGAAACCTTACAAATGTAGTGAATGTGACAAATGCTTTACTACAAAAGGCAATCTGATAATTCATCAGAGAATTCATACAAGAGAGAAACCTCACAAATGTAGTGAATGTGACAAATGCTTTACCCAGAAATCCCATCTTAGTATTCATCAGAAAATTCATACAGGAGAGAAACCTTACAAATAGATTGTATGTGACAAATACAATACTCACAATGTCAGTCTTAGAAATCATCAGTTATTTCATACAGTAGAGAATCTTTATAAATGAAGTGAACGAGACAATCCTTTACCAAGATATATCATCTCAAAATTCATTAGAGAATACTTAGAGAAGACAAACTTTTCAAATATATTGTAGGTATGAATCCTTTCCTTTTGGCCTATTTCCTAGACTGTAACAGTGAATACTTACAGGCTAGAAACTTAACTCATGCATTGTATGAAGAAATATCTTTGACTTCATTTCAGGTCAGAGAGAACATCTAAGAACTTTTTAGGGTAAAGAATTTTGTTGGGGAAAATGTTGTATTCTTGACAACACTTGAGGCTCCACACTAGAGAATTAGTATGATTATGAAAATCTTGTGAAAATATTCATGCAATGTTCAAATCTTAGATAATGTCAACTATTTATGTTGGGAGAAACTCTGAAAATGTGAAAATGTAGAAAGCTTTTCATGACACCTTTTTACTTGTTCACCCTCAAACGTTATAAGATGAAGATAAGTTAGGAAGTCAGAAGATAGTATTGTATAACACTTTCATTGAGACAGAAATAATCCATTTCAAAAGGAAACTATTTAAGGTCTTTAATACAACCCTCAAAATAGGTAATAAAACTGGTAGCATTTTGTATATTTTTATTGTCCTGTAACTAACTCCAATAAAACTGAAAGATTCAACAAATTTGCTTTGGTTGTTTCCAATTTGCAGTTGGGATACTCAGATGAATATATGTTGCACCTTCCCAGGAAATGCCTCAAATAAAACATAGACTGAAGTCATGAACATTTTTGCAAACCTGTATCATAAAGTTAATAGTGGTGATTTTTAACTGGTGGATAACAATACCTTTGGGATGTAACGACCCTGTCACAGTGGTTGCTTAACAGCATAGGAAAACACATATTTCCAAGTGTCTTAAAACTAAGAAATCATTCATTGAAGTGTAGGGTAGTCTGCCCACCCTAAAATAATTTGAATTCAATGTCAGTATTTAGCATTAAAAAGTTAGAAATACTGTTTTACATATGGTGCTTTGTGTTAACTAAAATACGTAAGATTCAGTTCAATGTTCCAGGCAAGTATTACTAGGCTAAGATAAAAAGAAACAGAAAATACGTAGAAGCTTTCAGAGCCTCAGCAACAAGTCTGCTCTCTCTTGAGTTCAAGGAAGTATGAAAGAAAAATCTACAAAAATAAATGAAAACCTGGATACATAGATTTCAAGGATAGCTATCCAGACTTTGCTGTGTCTGCATGGTTCTGAAGTCATTAATTCCCATTTATTGAACAAAAGTCCTATAAGTCTCAGAAAAATGCTGACCATTGGGCTGGTGAGATGGCTCAGTGGTTAAGAGCACCGACTGCTCTTCTGAAAGTCCTAAGTTCAAATCTCAGCAACCACATGGTGGCTCACAACCGCCTGTAATGAGATCTGATGCCCTCTTCTGGTGTGTCAGAAGACAACTACAGTATACTTATGTATAGTAAATAAATCTTTGAAAAAAATCTTTTTAAAAAAATGCTGACCGTTGACACATATTACAAGACATTGTGGTGTCTGGTCCTGTTGTGCCTTAATACTCCACTCTACCGTAAGGAATGAAATAGATTTCCATTCTTTTCTTAAATCATCTGCAGAATGCTAATATTTTGCACATCTCAGAATATACATTCTGAACAAAAACTCAACAACTCACTACTAAGGTATTATCTTCATCTTAAATTCATGTATGAGTTCATTCATACAAATATCATGAATCTGTAAATCTTAGATGAGGTGCATACTCATGTACTGTTTAGAAATCCAACCATCCTGGAAATACATTGGGAAGTACTGAAAGAAGTACTTTTACTCCGAGTTCAATATGATATTAGAATATTTATCCTAAATTCAAGAAGTTTCAGTAAATTAGGATCTAAGAAAAAAATCAAATGGTAGAAGGAACAAATCCATATCACTCCATATATTTTTCCTTGACTTTAAAAATTTAAAACCCCAGAATCCTGGACCACAGTCATTTTTGACCTCCTCGTGTTTTAAGAGAGGGTCTCATGTAGCTCAGGCTGGTTTTCCTCAAACTGACTATGTTACAGAGGATGAGCCTGACGGTTTCATCCTTCTGCTTCCACCTCACAAATGCTGAGGGGACTAAAAGCGTGTGCCTCCTCAACGTGTGACATGGGTCTGAGCTCTGAATGCAAGGTTTGTGGTACCAGGCTAGCACATTCTCAGCCTGAGTCACTACTCTCCTTTTGGAGGTTTATTCTTAATTTATTCAAAACATTTTATTTTTATGTATAAGGGTGCACTTACATGTGTGTTTGTCCCCTACCACATGCATGCCTGGTGCCCACAGAGGTTAGAAGAGGACATTGTACTTCCTGGAACTAGAGTTTCAGTTCTGATCCACCATGTTTTTAATTACTGAGCTGCCTCCCCAAGCCTCTAAATCACTTCTTAAAATGCAGGAATGTATATAAACTCACTGGCAGCATATCCTTGGCAACCTCACTAAAACTGTGATGTAGCTCTAAATGTCACACAGAAGGAGCAATGAAAAGTATGTACCAAAAAAAAAAAAAGACTGGAGCGGGACACTTAGAGCTAGCTTCAAAGCACAAGGCCCTCTCCTGGCCTCTGCAGGTACCTGTACTTGTGTGTGTGTGTGTGTGTGTGTGTGTGTGTGTGTGTGTGTGTGTGTGTGTGTGTGTGTATTTGTGGCATGTACACATTTGTATGCATATACATATGTGTGTGGTATGTTTGTGTGCATTTACATGTGTATGTGCAGTGTGTACAGTGTATGTTTGCATGTGTATTAGCAGTGTGGTGTGCATGTGTGCATGTATGTTTCTGTGTGTAGGTATATTATGTGCAGCATGTGTGTGTGTATGCGTACATGCGTGTATGTGTCCCTGTGTATATAACAAAGGTAACCAAAAAATCTTTTTTAAAAATTAGTTAGGCTGGAGATATGGCTCAGTGGGTGGGAGCACTGACAGTTCTGCAAGAGGTTCTGAGTTCAAGTCTCAGCAACCAAATGGTGGCTCACAACCATTTGTATTGGGATCTGATATCCTCTTATGTTTTATCTGAAGAGAGTGACAGTGCACACAGATACATAAAATAAATAAATCTTTAAAAAGCTGAGTCAAAATAAATACTATCTCAAAAATAAAAAGTTGTTTTGGCTCTATTGGTAAAGAACCTGACAAAGCCTGACTGCCTGAGGTTTGGATCCTCAGAACCTACATAAAAGGCTGGACCCAGGCTGGAGGGTTGGCCCACTGGCTAAGAGCACCTGTTTCTCCTGCAGAGAACCTGGGTCAACTCTCTGCACTCCCATGACTGTTCACAACGGGGGATATGATGGCCTTTTCTGACCTCCTAACAAACCTGCACACGTACAGGTAAAACACATTCATAAACTTTTAAAAACAAAACAAAAAGGAAAAAGAAAAAAAAAAGAAAAATTGGAAACCTGGACACAGCCACATGCATGTGTGTGTGTGTGTGTGTGATCTGAGTGTTTACTCTCACTCTGGGACTGAGAAAGCACAGCCCTCCAGCAGTCAGGGCAGATCTGATTGGCAAACACCACTAAATGTCAGCAATGTAAGAAAATCACCACATGATCAAAATCTATGACACTCTCCTAAAGGGATTTTCTCTGCAAAGACATAGGGTGCAAGTTTATAAAATAACTCATGTCAAACATTTAATAACTTTATTAAGAAGGCTGAGGCAAGAGGATGACAAGTTTGATGCCAGCTACCATTAACATAGCAAAAACTTTCTCTTAAAAAACAAGGGTCTGAGGATATGACTCAGTGGTTAGAGAACTGGCTGATTTACCAGAGTACCTGGGTTTGGTTCCTAGCACCCACAAGGTCATGCACATTTCCACGGAATCTGGTGCCCTCTTCTGGTCTCTGTGAGTACGGCATGCACATGGTGCACAGGCACATGCAGGCAAAACACCCATACACACAAAAAGGAAAATAGAAAGTAAATTCGTTAAATTGGGCATGGTGATACATGTCTGTAAAAATAAATACAGATTGACAATGTGTTCAGCATGCAATGTATACTTCTTAAATAACACAACACCATACATGATTTTAAACCACAGAATGAGAGACTGGAGAGACAGCTCAATGTTTAAGAACACTTGCTGCTTTGCAAAGGACCTTGGTTCGACTTCCAGTATCCACACAGCTCCGGCTCCAAGAGATGTGATGCTCTTCTGACCTCTGTGGACACCAGACATTCACATGGTGCACATATGCAAAATAAAACTATAAAAAACTATTTAGCTAAGTAAAATTTAAAGATTGGGGAAAAAAGTAAATCTAGGCAAAAAGTTATTACCCCACAAAGACTGCTCAATGTTTCTTAATCCTCTTCAGGGGAATGGAAGGAACTAAGAGTTGCCGGAGTGATGTGAAACAGGCATTTGAATAAACGGACATAAGTGAACATGCAGAGCCTTGGTTCCCAAGCCCACCACACCACTCTGTCCTGAGCAGTGTTCACTTAGTCCATGTGTGCTCAGTCTGTGCTGCGTGTGTCTAGACAGTATCTGCCTATCCACACAAGGCACAGCACATAATGATGCAATTAGGTTAAGCATTTCTCACTTTGACCAGAAACATGGCTGTACTGGTTAGTTTTGTGTCAACTTGACACAGCTGGAGTTATCACAGAGAAAGGACCTTCAGTTGAAGAAATGCCTCCATGAGATCCAACTGTAAGGCATTTTCTCAATTAGTGATCAAGGGGGAAAGGCCCCTTGTGGGTGGGACCATCTCTGGACTGGCAGTCTTGGTTCTATAAGAGAGCAGGCTGAGCAAGCCAGAAGAAGCAAGCTAGTAAGGAACATCCCTCCATGGCCTCTGCATCAGCCCCTGCTTCCTGACCTGCTTGAGTTCAAGACCTGACTTCCTTTGGTGATGAACAGCAGCATGGAAGTGTAAGCCGAATAAACCCTTTCCTCCCCAACTTGCTTCTTGGTCATGATGTTTGTGCAGGAATAGAGACCCTGACTAAGACAAATTGGTACCAGCAGAGTGGGGTATTCCTGTGACAACCTGACCATGTTTTGGGGAGGACTGTGGAAGGACTTTGGAACTTTGGGCTTGAAGATCCATCCGTTGTTAAGAGCTCTGTTGGATGTTGTGTAGGAGCTTGGAAGATAATGTTGAGAACACTGCAGAAGATGGAGGTCTGGTTTGTGAAATTTCAGAGGGAAAAATTAAAGACTCTTTTCAGGGCCATTGCTGTTTTGATTGTGAAGATTCTGTAGTTCTGGTTAGCTGGGGCTGAAGAATCAGCTGTGATTAACAAGATACCAGAACTACTGAGGCAAAAACTTTGCATTACTGGGACTATTGATGCTGGTTGCCTGGAGCTAAGAAATTAGCAGTGATTAAAAAGAGACCAGCATCATTGAGGTGACATCTTCTGGGAAGTGTTTTCTGAAAGCACAAAGAGGCTGTGTTCCAGAGATTGCCAAGGTTGTACTCCTGCTGCAGTGGGACTTGGTAATATGTAAGGGTCACCCAGGTGGTACTGGTTTTGAAGGCATGAAGGGGTCACACAAAGCAGCTGAGGCTCGGCACTGTGAGAGGCCATGGAAGGCCATTGGTGAAGGTGTAGCCTCAGTTGCAATTGAAGG
Source organism: Mus musculus (assembly GCF_000001635.26). NCBI lineage: Eukaryota > Metazoa > Chordata > Mammalia > Rodentia > Muridae > Mus > Mus musculus. The sequence continues at coordinate 146,822,898 of NC_000070.6, read as the reverse complement.
CCCAGGACTGAAGGGGTCACGCAGTGTTTTGGAGATGCCAGTACCATGAGATGACCACCAAGAGCAGCAGCAGCAGTGGAGTACAGGCATCTGGAGCCTAGAGGACGACGCCTGTGCTACAAAGGGCATGGCTGGAGAAGTGACCCAAGCCCTTGGAGGAGCCCAGAAGATCGTGAGTTGGATCCCAGACATTGGACGGTTGGAGATCGATTTTTTTGCTTTTGATTGTGACTGTGAAAGATCCTGGCAGAATGTAAAAGGTCATAGAAGCCCTGAAATTGGTAAAATAGATTTTATTGTTAGTAGAACTGGCTTCATTGATTTAGAAAAATAGAGGTGCACAATGCTTTGGTCACTCCTCGAACCTGTGTGTCTGCCAATGTTCTGACCAGGTGTGTGCCCATTGCTGTACCTTCATTAGATTCTTTCCTTGTTTCCCTCCCATACTCATTTCTTGAGGAATCAATCATTTTAGAATAGATATTGTTTAAATCTGGAAATCCCCTAATCTCCCCCTTCTCCTTTCCCCCCGAGGGCCTATAAAAACTGGAAACTCTTTTCCCTCGAGGACGACTCCTCTACCCCTGCATGGGATATGAGTCGTCCCCAGAGCTCTGGCTTTCCCCGAATAAAGCCTCATGTGGTTTGCAACAAGCTCGGTCTGTCGTGAGTTCTTGGGTGTCCGCTATTGTCCTGAGGCCTGAGCGAGGGGCTCCTCATGGAGTCTTTCATTTGGGGGCTCGTCCGGGATTGGCGTGACCACCCACGTCTCCGAAGACCCACTTGGAGGTGAGATTTTTTTTGTCCAAAAATATTTCTGTAAGCCGGCTAGGTTCTGTGCTGAAATTTGCAGCCGCGAAGTTTCGTGAGAAACAGAGACCTTTGCCTCGGGATGAGGCACTGAGTGTGAACAGCAGACGTGCTGGAATCACCGGCTGCTGCTCGGTCTGGGAACACCCTGAGCGAGGGGAAGGACTCTAGGAGTCCGTCTGGGCGGGGAGTGTACTCCCTCGACCATCTGTATTTCTGAAGCCCTGAGCAAGGGGAAGGACTCTAGGAGTCCGTCTGGGGCGGGGAGTGTACTCCCTTGACCATCTGTATTTCTGAAGCCCTGAGCGAGGGGAAGGACTCTAGGAGTCCGTCTGGGGCGGGGAGTGTACTCCCTCGACCATCTGTCAGTGTGTGTTTGCTTTTTGTGTCTGTTTTCAGGTACTTGTCAGTGTATGTATGTGTGTTTTTTGTGTTTGTTTTGTGTTTTACGTAGTGTCAACAATGGGACAGACTATAACGACCCCCCTAAGTTTGACTTTAGACCACTGGACTGAAGTTAGATCAAGGGCCCATAATCTTTCAGTAGAAATTAAGAAAGGACCTTGGCAGACTTTTTGCATCTCCAAGTGGCCAGCTTTTGATGTAGGATGGCCACCGGAGGGGACTTTTGATTTGACTCTTATTTTTGAAGTTAAAGCCATTGTCTTTCAGAATGGACCTGGGTCCCACCCAGCTCAACAGCCTTACATTACTGTTTGGCAGGACCTCGTCCAGAATCCTCTGCCTTGGATAAAACCATGGATTCCCCAGCATAGGTCAGGTTCCCGAGCCCTGACTCTACGAGAAGCAAAAATGAAACCACAGGCTCCACCCGAAACGGAGCCTCCTTTTCAACCCACAGCTCCCCCCAAGATCTATCCTGAAATTGAAGGGCCTCCCGAGTGGCCAGAGTCCCCTTCCCCTCCTCCCTATCCTCTGCCTCCGCAGGTCCCTGCGCCAGGCTCTGGGATTGCTGCCAGTGCAGTCGGAGGGCCAGCAGCTGGGACCCGGAGCCGACGAGCCCAGAGTCCCCCAGCAAATAGAGTTCCTGACACTACTTCTGCTTTTCCTTTACGGGCTGTGGGTGACCCGCCCACAGACCTGCAGTCTCTGCAGACCCTCCAATATTGGCCTTTTTCATCGGCTGATCTGTATAATTGGAAAGCTAACCATGCCTCCTTTTCTGAGAATCCGACCAGCCTTGTGGGGCTGGTAGAGTCTCTTATGTTTTCTCATCAACCCACTTGGGATGATTGTCAGCAGCTCCTCCAGGTTCTGTTTACTACTGAAGAAAAAGAGCGCATTCTCCTGGAGGCTCAGAAAAATGTTCCTGGAGTGAATAGAGCCCCAACCAACCTACCTAATGAGATTAATGCTGGGTTCCCTCTGGATCGACCAGATTGGAACTACAACACGGCTCAAGGTAGGGAGAGGCTGGCAGTTTACCGCCGGGCTCTGGTCGCAGGTCTAAAGGGAGCGGCGAGACGCCCCACCAATTTGGCTAAGGTAAGGGAAGTGATGCAGGGCCCTACCGAGCCCCCATCTGTTTTTCTGGAAAGATTGATGGAAGCTTATAGACGCTATACTCCTTTTGACCCGACCTCTGAGAGCCAACAAGCTACAGTTGCAATGGCTTTTATAGGACAATCAGCATTAGATATTAAGAGAAAGTTACAGAGACTAGAAGAATTACATGCCATGGCTTTACAGGATTTAGTTAAGGAGGCAGAGAAGGTGTATCATAAGAGAGAAACAGAGGAAGAGAAGAGAGAGAGGGAAAAGCGAGAAGAAGAAGAGAGAGAGAAACAGAAGGAAAGAAGACAGGAGAGGAATCTAAGCAGGATTTTGGCCACAGTAGTAGGGGAACGTGAAGGAAGGAATAGGCCAGAGAATAGACAGATAGGGTACCTGGGCAACAAGGAATCCAGATCTGAAGGAAGAAGATCTGTCCAGAAGATTTTAGAGAAGGACCAATGTGCCTATTGCAAAGAAAGAGGACATTGGGCACAGGAATGCCCAAAGAAGGGAAGGGCCCCTAAGGCCCTGACTCTGAAAGATGATGAATAGGGGAGACGGGGCTCGGTCCCCCTCCCCGAGCCTAGGGTAACCCTGATGGTGGAGGGGACCCCCACGGACTTTTTAATTGACACAGGGGCAGAGCATTCTGTGCTGAAACATCCACTGGGAAAAATAAAAAATAAAAGAACCATAGTGATTGGAGCCACTGGTCAGAAACAATACCCCTGGACCACTGCACGCACTGTAGATCTGGGAAAAGGCCAAGTGAGTCATTCCTTCTTGGTCATTCCTGAGTGTCCCACACCGCTTCTAGGAAGAGATCTTCTGACTAAATTAAAGGCCCAGATCAGATTTACCCAAGAGGGGCCGAGAGTAACTTGGGAATCTCCCACCTCCGTAGTCTTAGCCCTGCAGCTTGAGGAAGAATACCGATTGCATGAAGGCATAAAGCAAACAGAGGTGCTAGACCTAAAAGACTGGTTGACTGCTTTCCCTAGAGCATGGGCAGAGACTGGAGGCATGGGAATGGCTGTCAGAGTTCCCCCTGTGGTTGTGGGACTGAAGACAGATGCAACCCCTATAGGAGTGCGCCAATATCCAATGAGCCGTGAAGCAAGAGATGGAATCAGGCCACATATTCAGAGACTATTACAATTAGGTATTTTGGTACCGTGCCAGTCACCCTGGAATACTCCTTTACTGCCGGTAAAGAAACCTGGCACGAGTGACTACCGACCAGTCCAAGACCTGAGAGAGGTCAATAAGAGGGTCCAAGATATTCACCCAACTGTTCCTAATCCCTATAACCTCCTCAGCTCACTCCCTCCAGAGCGAAAATGGTACACAGTACTTGATTTAAAAGATGCTTTCTTTTGCCTGAAGTTACATCCCTCCAGCCAGCCCATATTCGCCTTTGAGTGGAGAGATCCTGACACTGGACAAATGGGACAATTGACCTGGACACGGTTACCCCAGGAGTTCAAAAACTCCCCCACCCTTTTTGATGAGGCTCTACATCGAGATTTAGCCTCCTTCCTAGCTGAAAACTCCCAGGTAACCCTGCTCCAATATGTTGATGACTTGCTCCTTGCTGCAACCACAGAGAGAGAATGTTGGCAGGGGACCAAGAGATTGCTAGTAGAACTGGGTGAGTTGGGTTACCGGGCCTCTGCTAAAAAAGCCCAGCTATGTCAGATGGAGGTAGTCTATTTGGGATATATCCTCTGGGATGGAAAAACGGTGGCTGACAGAGGCTAGAAAAAGGACTGTGACTCAAATACCAACACTGGCTACTCCAAGACAGGTGAGAGAATTCTTGGGCACCGCTGGGTTCTGCAGACTTTGGATACCTGGGTTTGCAACACTGGCTGCCCCCCTCTACCCCCTGACCAAGGAAAGTGGAGAATTTAGATGGACATCAGAACATCAGAAAGCCTTTGAAAATATTAAGAAGGCCCTGCTGACTGCGCCAGCTTTGGCACTGCCAGATCTAACCAAGCCCTTCATCCTCTATGTTGATGAGAGGGCGGGGGTGGCCAGAGGAGTTCTTACTCAGGCTCTAGGGCCGTGGAAGAGGCCGGTGGCATATTTGTCTAAAAAGCTGGACCCAGTGGGCAGCGGATGGCCCACATGTTTAAAGGCCGTTGCTGCAGTAGCCCTACTCGTTAAGGATGCTGACAAATTAACTCTGGGACAGCAAATAACTGTGGTAGCCCCCCACTCTCTTGAAAGCATTATCCGTCAGCCCCCAGACCGATGGATGACAAATGCCCGGATGACTCACTATCAGAGTCTGCTGCTGACTGAACGGGTCGTGTTTGCTCCCCCCGCTATTCTCAACCCTGCCACCTTCCTCCCTGAAACGGATGATTCCTCACCCGTTCACTGCTGTGCAGACATCCTTGCGGAGGAAATTGGGATCCGAAGTGATCTACGTGACCAGCCGTGGCCAGGTGTTCCAAACTGGTACACAGATGGAAGCAGTTTCCTAGTAGAAGGTAAGAGGATGGCAGGGGCAGCGGTGGTAGATGGTAAGCGAGTCGTGTGGGCTGGCAGCCTGCCAGAAGGTACGTCAGCTCAAAAAGCTGAATTAATTGCCCTGACCCAGGCCCTTCGGATGGCTGAGGGGCAGTCCATCAACATTTACACCGATAGCAGGTATGCTTTTGCTACAGCCCACGTCCACGGTGCCATCTATAGACAAAGAGGGTTGCTGACGTCAGCAGGCAAGGACATAAAAAACAAAGAGGAGATTTTGAGCCTCCTTGAGGCTATTCATCTGCCTGCCAAAGTGGCCATTATACATTGTCCTGGACATCAAAAAGGACACGATGCTGTGACAAGGGGAAATAATATGGCTGATGTTAAAGCTAAACAGGCTGCACTCGGCCCTAAGATTCTGCCCTTCAGGACTCAACAGATAGAACCTTTCCAGAAAGTTGCTCTGCCAGAACTGGAACTGTGTAGCCAGAGTTTTGAGTATACACCTGAAGATATAAAACTAACGGACAATTTAGGGTTTACTGCAAAAAATTCACAGGGCCAACGAGCAGCCAGTAATGGTAAAATAATATTACCACAAAAAGAAGGGAAGAGATTTATTGAAAATATACATCGGATGTCCCACCTGGGAGTCAAACACCTGCAAACACTGGTAAAAGCATCTGCTTTTTATGTTTTAAGACTCTCTGATGTTGCAGAAGCAGTAGTTAAGAGCTGTGTACCGTGTGCCATGACAAATGCAGGACATTCGAGATATCCCCCAGGCAGAAGACTACGAGGTGATCGCCCTGGAGCCTATTGGGAAGTAGATTTTACTGAAGTAAAGCCAGCTAAGTATGGTAATAAATATCTTTTAGTTTTTATAGATACTTTTTCAGGATGGGTGGAGGCCTACCCAACAAAAAAGGAAACAGCCAATGTTGTGGTTAAGAAAATCCTAGAAGAAATTTTTCCACGATTTGGAATACCTAAGGTAATAGGGTCTGACAATGGACCCGCCTTTGTTGCCCAGGTAAGTCAGGGACTGGCCATCCAACTGGGGATTGATTGGAAATTACATTGTGCTTATAGACCCCAGAGTTCAGGACAGGTAGAAAGGATGAATAGAACTCTAAAAGAGACCTTGACTAAATTGACAATAGAGACCGGCGGGAATGACTGGACAGCCCTCCTTCCCTTTGCTTTGTTCCGTGTTAGAAACACACCAGGAAAATTTAAGCTTACTCCATATGAAATTCTGTACGGGGGGCCTCCCCCGCTCACTGAAGTAGGGAGAGTGATGGATTTTCTAGAATTTAACCCTGGTTCTTCATTGTTTACACGCATGAAAGCCCTAGAAGTGGTCAGAAACACTGCCTGGGAGCAGCTCAAGGAGGCCTACGAACCAGGAGATTTGATGGTACCTCACCAGTTCCAGGTGGGAGATACAGTTCTCGTCAGATGACATCGAGCTGGCAATCTAGAACCTCGTTGGAAAGGCCCTTACATTGTGCTACTGACCACCCCCACTGCTGTCAAAGTAGAAGGCATCTCTGCTTGGATTCACGCCTCTCACGTAAAGCGAGCTCCTGGAGAACTTCAAGATGAATGGGAATTGGAAAGGACTGATAACCCTCTTAAGTTACGCCTACATCGTCGGCGCCATCCTGAAAGAGAAGAATGACAACCCACACCAGCCTATGACTCTCACTTGGCAAGTGTTATCCCAATCAGGGGAAATACTATTTGCCACCTCAAAATTAGAGCCTCCGGGGGCATGGTGGCCAACCCTGTATTTTTGCCTCCGCCAAATCATTCCTACAGCCAGGATTACTCCTCCTAATGTGGTTCGAAGCTATGGGTTCTATAGCTGCCCCGAGCACCTTAAGAGCTCCTGGTGTGGGGGGCCTAGGTGGTACTTTTGCAGTCAATGGAGTTGTGTTACCTCAAACGATGGAGATTGGAAATGGGCCGTTGAGCCATCTGGGGATGGATTAGAATTTTCTTTTCAAAATAAGGGGCCAGGCAAGCGTGCAGTAATGAGGCTATACAGAAATCAGGAATGTAATCCTACAGATTTAGACCGTGTGAAACTGCAGTTCACAAACATGGGAAAGAAATATGCTCTTGCCCAGTGGATTGGAGGCATGACCTGGGGAGTTGTGTTCTACAATTATGGTAGTAGACCTGGTTCATTGCTCCATGTCTGTCTAAACATTGAAAGTCCTCCAGCCCTGCCAGTAGGCCCTAATAAGGTGCTCCCTGAGCCAAATCGACCTTTTCTCCCAAGACCAGCCCCGACCTTACCCCACACTCAAAAGACTCACCAAATGTCTTCCCCACAGAAAAACGTTTCGAGTCCTGTTCTGTACTCTATAGCCCCAGAGCAAGTTGAACTATCACCCACCCAACAAAGACTGTTAGGCCTCCTCCAAGGAGCTTTCTCTGTGTTAAATGGTACCAATCCCAATGCCACCAAGTCTTGCTGGCTGTGTCTAACATCTGGACCTCCCTATTACGAGGGGATGGCAGTAATGGGAACTTATAATAATACCACCAGTCATGATCACTGCAGTTGGGGACGTAGCCTCACACTCACCCTCACTGAAGTATCTGGCAGAGGCACATGCATAGGAAAAGTGCCTCTGAGTCATCGACACTTGTGTAATGTTACCTATGAGAGCCCCCGGACCAAATTGACTTATTATTTGTCACCTGGTCCCAATAAGTGGTGGGCTTGCAGCACTGGATTGACCCCCTGTGTATCGACGTCAGTGTTTAATGACATTAGAGACTATTGCATCCTGGTGCAGTTAGTGCTCAGAGTCATCTACCATCCCTCAGAAACTTCTGTTGATGAGTTTGATAGATGGCTGACTCGCCTTCGCAGGGAGCCTGGGACTATGACTTTGACCCCAGTATATTTTATATGCCACACTAAGAAGGAAGCTGTGACAACTCAGGGGATTAGCCCGAGGCAAACTGCTCACAAACAATGAAGACTCAGACACATCTCACCATGCTCTAGTTTTAGGGTTCTCTCTGTCTCTGTCTGTTTGTCTCTATCCCTTTCTCTGTGTGTGTCTCTGTCTTTCTGTCTCCCTCTCCCTCTCCCTCTCCCTCTCCCTCTCCCTCTCCCTCTCCCTCTCCCTCTCCCTCTCCCTCTCCCTCTCCCTCTCCCTCTCCCTCTCCCTCTCCCTCTCCCTCTCCGTCTCCCTCTCCCTCTCCCTCTCCCTCTCCCTCTCCCTCTCCCTCTCCCTCTCCCTCTCCCTCTCCCTCTCCCCGCCCCTCTCTCTCTCTTTCTCTAAGGTAAAAACCCTAGTCTGGCTTCAAATTTAAACTTCCTGCTTCTGCCTCCCAAACTGCTGGGATCACAGCTGCACACCACTGAATCCTACTACAATCACTCATTTTACAAGGCAAACTATTAATTTGGTTTGAAACTAATAGCAACATTTGATACAACCTTGTATCAATGCTTTGTTTTACTAATAAAATTACAAGCATAATAAAATAAAATTGAATTTTATTCCAACATTTGAGTCCATGAGACTCTTAGTTTAACATGATGTCACTTTGATTTTTCCAGAACCACAGGGATATAAAAATAGTAAGCATAGTGAAGTGTGGGGCACCTGCACTGTCCTAACACAGAATGGGAAGGCCCACTGTAACAGAAAGGCTACAGCTGAAAATGGTTAAGAAATTTCAGAGGAGAAAATAACTTTATGGTGATTCATTTCACCACCACTCTGGGATTCCAATTTTGTAATTCACAGTTTCTCAATTGTGCCTTTAAGCTGGCAGTATAAGGAGAGAGATCACCATTTCCAGAGGCTGAACTTTTCAATAATTAATGAATGATATTTTTAATATTTCATCACATTCAGTTTACATTATTGTCTTAGTCAGGGTTTCTATTCCTGTACAAACATCATGACCAAGAAGCAGTTGGGGAGGAAAGGGTTTATTCAGCTTAAATTCCCACATTGATGTTCATCACTGAAAGAAGTCAGGACTGGAACTCAAGCAGGTCAGGGAGCAGGAGCCGATGCAGAAGCCATGGAGGGATGTTCTTTGCTGGCTTGCTCAGCCTGCTCTCTTATAGAACCAAGACTACCAGCCCAGAGATGATCCCACCCACAAGGGGCCTGAAACCCTTGATCACTAATTGAGAAAATGCCCCACAACTGGATCTCATGGAGACATTTCCTCAACTGAAGCTCCTTTCTCTGTGATAACTCCAGCTGTGTCAAGTTGACACCAAACTAGCCAGTACAATTATGAAACATTTATAGAAACAAGTGACTGATATTTCTGTAACCATCCTCTCTCCAACCACCAGAAGATTATGGGCTGAAAGTCAAGGACCCCATTGGCCATCTCAAAGCCCTAGGGCCTCACTCCACTGCATGCCAGAACATCAAAGCCAGCTACATTCCTAACAGCAAACCTAGCGATCACACCTGTTAGAGTGTGGGTTTTCTGGGGTTACTCTCTGTTGTGTCCGGCCAGCAGACCACAACCTGGGTTCTAGCCTGGAAAGGCATTTTGGAAACCTGGAAGAGAAGAGGGGCTAGGTGGCGAGAGAAAAGAATGTAGCCAAGACAGTTACTCTGATCAAGGCTCAAACTTTATTGTTGCGACACTAGTTATGAAGGAAGGGGGAGGGGACCCGATTCCCGCCGAATAATCTCTGGTCCAGTAGAAAGGTGCACGTGTGTGGCTCCGCAGGTTCCAGCAGTGGGCGTGGCAGAACGAATGAGCAGGAAGCTCCACCCCGAGTAAGCAGGTTTCAGGCTAGGGGAGGGGAGACTACAACTCTCAGGCAAAAATGATCTTTGTGACTACAGTTCTTAATGACTAGAAACTTGAATTTAGAATCTATGAATGCCAGGCATGCCTTAATCCCAATAGTTGTAGCCTGGTCTACAGAGCAAGTTCACTCAAGAAAACCTTGTCTCAGAAACAAACAAACAAACAAACAAACAAACAAACAAACAAAACAATCAGTAAGAACAGTGAACCTCAGGGTTAACTTCAAATAAGAAAGTTTATCCCAGCCCATCCTAATTTTGTGAGCTAAAGAAGGCTGTTCTTCTGCCCAAGTCACATGACCAAGAGATTCTGCCAGGTTATTTTCAGATCCACTATGTGCCACAGAGTCCCTGACACTAATCACTCACGACATGTCTTCCTTCTTCTGCTGCTTTATACCTTTTATGTGTAGAAATCCATTGGCTGAAATAAAGAAATTGACATATGCTTCCTATATCAGAACACCTATGCTGGCCATACTGTAAGTTTTGACCAGTTGTAATGCATTTCGACTATAAGTGAACCTATAAAATGCAAGACTGAATCTTGGTCCATCAAAAGGCTCTGAAGTCCTGGGATAGCGCCACCAGGTGGCAGCAGGTGCTTGTGTGTGCATGCTTGAAATTATGCTTTGATTAAAAAATAACCTCTAGCCCACCCCCTGGCTACTAAAGGAGTATCAGCAGCCCGAGTTGAGATGCTAAGGGTAGAAAAGTACCAGCGAATATGTTCTAAATTCCTATTTAGGCATAGTGTCACATGCACACAGTCTTCTGGAAACTCAGGAGGCAAGAGGATCACAAGTTCCAGGGTAGCAAGTGCTTGGAAGTGAGACTAGTCAAAAATAAGTGAGTACATGTAAAGTCTCTAGCTGACTCTTTCTTTCCCCAAATACACTGGAACAGGGCAGGGGCTGGAGAGTCAGCTCAGCGGTTAGGAGCATTTGCTGTTCTTGCAGAGGACCTAGGTTTAGTTCTCAGCACCCACATGGTGGCTCATCCTCTGCGTGGGCACCAGGCATACACATGGTGTGCAGAATGCATGCAGGCAACACACACACACACACACACACACACACACACACACACACACACACACACAAACACAAATATATATATCCAAAAAAATCACAGCTGAACACTAAAACAGGTTGGTATAATTTGGAGAGCGAGTGTCCCCTTAAGGCCTGGACGCTCTAACTTGCTCAACAGCCTGTGGTACCATTGTGAGGTGGCAGAACCTTCAGGAGTTGGGACTAGATGGTAATTTGGGCATGTGGTCTGGAACAGAATGGTTGCCCCACTCCCTCTGTGTCCTCAGGGTTTCCTCTCTGCTTCCCAACCCCCGTGTGTGAGGGGTCACTTCAGATATCCTGCTGATGTATCAGTTATTTACAGTACGATTCATAACAAACAGTAAAATTACAGTTATGAGGGAGCAACTAAAGTTTTAGGGCTGTAAGGCACCAAACCATGAGGAACTGTATTAAAGGGTGACAGTATTAAGATTGAAAACCACAGCCCTAGAAGGTCAACAGCCTCCAGGACATGCCCCAGGCAGTGATATACTTAGCAAGACCCAGAAACAAGTGCCAATGGACTGCAGACCACAACTCTGAACCTATATGCCAGTGCTCTTTTCCTTATTTAGGGTGATTTTCTCACACACTTTTCTCAGCAACAGAAACCTGACAGAAGTGGGGCTGGAGAGATGGCTTAGCGGTTAAGAGCACTGACTGTTCTTCCAAATGTACTGAGTTCAAATCCCAGCAACCACATGATGGCTCACAACCGTCCATAACGAGATCTAACTCTCTCTTCTCGAGTGTCTGAAGACAGCTACAGTGTACTTACATATAATGAATAAATAAATCTTTTTAAAAATTAAAAAAATAAAGAGAGCTGACAGAAGGATGTCTGCAGAGATCCAAACTGGAAAGGCCCACTCTTGGGGCTGGAGATGGCTCAGCCATAAGGTTCAAGTATTGCTTTTGCAGAGAACCCAAGTTTGGTTTGAAGCATTTTCTGTCCCAAGACATCCCCACATACAAAAACACACAGAGACACAGTTTAAAATAATAATAAAAAAAAACTTTATAAAGAAGAGACATTCTCAGGCCAACACAGTTTAGCAGATAGAAGCACTTGCTGCCAAGCCTGACAGCCTGAGTCTCAGCTCAGGAACCCACAGTGAAAGAGGGGACCAACCCCAGCAAGCTATCCTTTGACCTCCACATGCACACTGGGTTGCGTACTCCCATGCACTTGCACACACGCACACCAATAATAACCTTAAGTATAAAATGTAAAAATAAAAAAGACACTGGGCAGGAGAGATAGCTCAGCAGTTAAGAGCACTGACTGCTCTTCCAGAGGTCCTGATGTCAATTCCATTATCTGTAATGGGATATGATGCCCTCTTCTCGAGTGTCTGAAGACAGCAAGAGTGTACTCATATATATATATAAATAAATAATTTGGGTAGAACCCAAACATCAACTCCAAATGCACTCCAAACCACGTGAGCTCTGCTCATCAGTGCCTCTGTCACCAGTGTGGTAGTGAGCCTGCAGCCCAGTGAGGACCAACACACACAGGCAGCTGCCAACACAAATGTGCCTGCTCCAATGCCAAGGTAAAGCAGAACAAAGCATGATCTCTCCCTCCAGAGAAGCACTGGCTGTGGGTTTGTGGCTAGCCTGATCTGACCGTGAGCTCCAGGCCAGCCAGAATGGCACAGTGAATTCTGGGATTAAAGGCAAATACTGCCACACCAGAACTAAAACATTAGAAAAAGCAGGAGGTCAGAAGAAACATGATCCCTGGAGTAGGAATGGATGGGGTAGTGGCAGCATTCTGCTCAGCCTGGTGGAACTGCATGGAGTAGGGTGTGCAGGGAAGGGTGCCAGCTCTTTTCCTTCTTTTTCTTTCTGCAGAGGTGGTTTGGTACCCGGGGTTTCATGGATGGTAGGCAGTGCTGGGAGTGAGTGATGAGGTGGTTACTGAGGTAACCACCACAGACCTGAGGGCTGGCAGCCCTAAGACACATATAAATAAAAAATAATAAACATTAAGAAGACTTAAGCCAGGTGTTACTCATGATGATATTTTAAATCCATGTATTTATGCATGGCTCATGTAATACTTTTTGAATAAACAAATGTAGAGATGGTTGGTAATGTCACCTGAGATCTCTAATACTGGAAGGAGGGAGATAGCTCAGTAGGTAATGCCATTGCTGTACAAGTGAAAGACCCACAACATCAGGACTCCCCCACGTTCTGACTCAGGATAGGTGACACCCCAAATCACTCATGAGAAACGTTCTTGATGCAAACTGCAAGAGGTATATTAGAAAGGCAAAAACCGCAAACACCTGGCAAAAACTGCAAACACTTGGCAGCCTGGAACAATGGGGCAAGTTCTACTCCCTGCCATTAATGAGACCTCTTTTGGACACAGTTCTAGTTCTTAAATAATTTTTCACTCTCTCTCAGGATCTTTCAATCCCCACTCTTTCTAGTAAATAGTTCTAATCTTAGAACTAGACACAGTTTTCTAACACACATGGAAAAGCAGAAGCATAATACGAGGGCCTTTCCACTGAATCTCAAGGTTTTCTGTGCGGTGGTGTCTAATGTAGAGCGAATCTCTATCTTGGAAGCAGTGTGGGGCTTTCAGGTCTCCTTTCAGAGCAGCATTTACAATTAGCTCCTAGCAGGGCTTCTCAAGCCACACTAGACTTCTAACTACAGGTGCAGAGCTCCAAAGACCAATTGATCCTGTCTGTTTTTTCTCTTTCACCAAATTATCCCCAGATAGTCGGAGAGTACTGCTTTTTCAAACCCGTTCCCTCATGTGTAAATCATCTCTAGTCAGGGTACAAAGCACCTATGAGAATTACCTTCGCTTCTCTAGATTTTCACATAGGTCTAAACACATACACAAAAACACACAAAACAGCCAGTCGTGGTGGCGCATGCCTTTAATCCCAGCACTTGGGAGGCAGAGGCAGGCGGATTTCTGAGTTCGAGGCCAGCCTGGTCTACAAAGTGAGTTCCAGGACAGCCAGGGCTATATAGAGAAACCCTGTCTCGAAAAACCAAAAAAAAAAAAAAAAAAAAGAGAGAAACCCTGTCTCAACAAACAAACAAACAAACAAAAAAACCCACACACACACACATACAAAAAAAAACCCACAAAAAAGAAACCAACAGATCTAGATAAACGCGACTCTTTTGTGTCCTCCACAAGCAGGCCAGCTTCAACAACAGAACTCGGTCCCTCTGACCGATCTCCGGAAACTACCAGACAGCCCTGGCTCTTCCCACTTCCCAGGGCATCCCCCAGGGTGGCAGCCTGTGGTCCTCCCAGCAAGTCTGCAGACCACAGTCCTCCGGTCCTTAAGGCCCGAGAGGACAGCTGCAAACAGAAAGCAGGCATTTCAGAAAACACCATCATCTACAAACACAAAGACATCTTTGTCCACTTCCACTGGGACAACCAAAACCAGAGAAATGACCCAGAGTGTCTCAGAATCAGATGGGTGGTTCATGACAAGAGGGTAACTCTTACACGCGTTCTCGCGACCGGCCAGGAAGAACACAACAAACCGGCATCTTCTGCGGCAAAGCTTTATTGCTTACATCTTCAGGAGCCAGAGAGCAAGAGAGCAAGAGCTCTATTGCTTACATCTTTAGGAGCCAGAGCGCAAGAGAGCAAGAGAGCAAGAGCTTTATTGCTTACATCTTCAGGAGCAAGAGTACAAGAGAGCAAGAGCTCTATTGCTTACATCTTTAGGAGCCAGAGCGCAAGAGCAAGAGCAAGAGAGCAAGAGAGAGAATGGCGAAACCCCGTCCCTTTTTAAGGAGAATTATCCTCCGCCTAGGACGTGTCACTCCCTGATTGGCTGCAGCCCATCGGCCGAGTTGTCGTCACAGGGAAGGCAGAGCACATGGAGTGGAGAACTACCCTTGGCACATGCGCAGATTATTTGTTTACCACTTAGAACACAGGATGTCAGCGCCATCTTGCAATGGCGAATGTGAGGGCGGCTCCCCACAGAGGTAACAATTTCACTACCGACCAACAGATGGGACGAAGGTCCCTACAGATGGGACAAAGGTCTTTACATATGGGGCATCCCCCAGGGCAATTTTAAAAACCAAACTCAGGTGGATCCAAAATCAGGCTGATTAGTATAAAGTCAGGCAGTGCCGTGATTCAGAAACAAAGGACGATACACAAACAAACCAACACAAAAAGCACAGAAAACAGAAAACAAACACTCAGAACAGAGACACCGACCAGCACGAACACATTCCAGAGGGGATCCCCATATCTCCAAGTCGATTTTCTGGTGTGAGGGATGGTTGTGTTTCCCAGCCCATGCACCAAATGAAAGACCCACAACGTGAGGACCCCCCCCCCCACATTCTTACTCAGGATAGGCGACACCCCAAATCATTCACGAGAAATGGTCTTGATGCAAACTGCAAGAGGTTTATTAGAAAGGCAAACCTGCAAACGCCTGGAATCCTGGAACAATGGGGCAAGTTCTACTCCCTGCCATTAGTGAGGCTTATTTTGGACACAGGTCTAGGGGCTTAAATAATATTTCACTCTCTATCAGGATCTTTCACAAGCACAAGGATCTGAGGAAAATAGCTGTGTATGGTGGGGTGCACCTGCCCCCCCCCCCAGTACACTGGGAATCCATGGAGCTTATTGACCAACTAACTGAATTGTTTCCAGATTCAGAGAAGGACCCTGTCACATAAGGAGGAGAGTGATAGGGAAAGGCATCTGACATCAGCATCTGGCCTCCCTCAGCCACACATAGCTGCAGGTGTGCACATGCTACACACAGAGGTGGGAAATCTCAAGTGCTCAAGTGAGTGTATTTCAGATAATGGCCATGGGGTTGGTCACCCCGTGTATTGGGAATAATGCCAGACATGGGCATTATTCATTATCTCTAGGCCCAGGCCTAAATGATCTAAGTATTAACACGAGAAGCTCATAGAAGTCTAAGGCTCACCTAAAAAGCCTGCATAGGGGCTGGTGAGATGGCTCAGCGGTTAAGAGCACTGACTGCTCTTCCAAAGGTCCTGAGTTCAAATCCCAGCAACTACATGGTGACTCACAACTATCCATAACGAAATCTGACACCCTCTTCTGGAGTGTTTGAAGACAGCTACAGTGTACTTACATGTAATAAATAAATAAATCTTTTAAAAAAAAAGCCTGCATAGATCATGAGAGGATTTGGAGACTTTATAGGGACTAAGCTTAGCATAAGCCCAGTCTGGAGTCCAGACACATGGGGCATGGTCTGTGCCAGACAAACACATCACCAGTCTTGGACAGGTTGATGTAACTTTTCATGACCCACCTTTACAATGATCTTGCTCTCCTTTAAAAATAAGGTTAATTTCAACAAGATGTTTACATTATGATGGAATCCATTCATAGGCAGAGGAGGCAAGTTCATGGCAGGAAGTGGTGGGAACGAGACTTGCCTCTCAGGGAAGCTTCCAGACTCCCAACTTTCACTACTCTGCTTGGTAAAAAAAAAAAAAAAAAAAAAAATCCCCCCCCCCAAATTTATCCAAATTTGCCTGGATCTGAGTTTTAACACACAGATAAGTTTGTCTAAACACAATTGAAGGCCGCTCAAAGGAAATGAATGGCTTATTTCCTTCTCCAGTGCCATAAAGTCATCTCTGCTACTGGGTGACTCCTGGGGAGAGGTGAACAATGTCTAGACAGCCCAGAGAGAGTACCACCAACAGAACAAAGACACCCTCCCACCCAGGTCTGACTCAGTGGACCAAGGAGTCTGGGGGGTTACTTGGCAGAGCACAGTGACTCAAAAGAAGCTTCAGCATAGAAAACCCCACCCCAGGGCAAAGTGTAGGCTATCAGGCGCCTAAAAGATGGCACTGGCCTCCGGTACAACGTCGCGGTAAACAATGCTATTGCTACTGAGCAGGCGCTAGCCCGAATCTGGCGCCAACCCCTCCCGAGCGGGTGCATACAAATCAAAGTGCCGGCAGACTGACCAATCCCAGGAGGACTCGTAGCTCTCCCCAGTGCTGGGGTGTATATAAGCAGTTCTCCCTGGGTTTCCAGAGTTCCCGTAGCATCGAGGTGTTCCTGAAATAAAAAAGGCTGTTGAGAAGAATCCGACCGTGTTGCGTTTTTTCTTGCTGGACGAGGTGAGCACAACAGGCAAGTGAGGATTCCTAAAGGCTACATGCCTGGGGCTCTCTTCTGGACTTGCAGGGGCAACTTGAAGGCTAGTTGGTTGGATCTGGAATTAACTCTGAAACAAGCCTCTGTGTGGGTCTATAGAGGTGTTTCTACGGTGGATGAAGATTCCCAGAGGAGACAGAAGTTCAAGGAAAATAGCCTGCTATTTGTTTGCCTACCTTCATTCCTTGCTGGTAATTGTGCCTGTCTCATTTCTTTGAGAAGCCCAGTTTTTCAGCCTTTCAATATGGGCTGAAGCCCAGAGACTCTCCAGGAATGCCCAAGGCCTTCAACACCAGATTGGAACTGCTAAGGCATCCAGCATCATGGATAGAGGAACCACTGGGTCCATATCATGGAAGTCAATTCAACGTGTCTTCCTTATCATATGTATTCTGTCTCAGATCCTCTCCTAAAGAACCCTGACTAACACATGTGTTATTGTGTGAACTCCTGGAGGGCGGGTGTTCTTGTCTCTGTCTCCCATGTAGGGAGCTGGTATGACTGACTGGAACCTCCATCTCTGAACTTCTCTGAAGCTCCCTTCTGGAGCAACAAATGCCACTATCCTTGAATCAGACAAGACAGTATGACATGACAGAGTAGACAGCTGCCCTTTAAGATGCAATTTTAGCTACTGCAGAAGTCACTTCCCACAGCTCCCATACCTACACCTCCCACACCAAAACCTCCCACAACTTCTACTCCTATATCTCCCATGTCTTTACCACCCACACCTCCACCTCCCACACCTTGATGACCGCCTACAGTCACTTTGGTCCCAGAGCAAGAGGTCTGGTTCCATTTGCAAATCTGACCTGCTTGCAGAGGTGCTCTCCACCTTAGTGTCCCCAGACTGGAAATGCTGGTGACAGCTACTCTAACTCCCTCTCTGAAAAATGAGAAGGTGGTACTCAGAGTCCCTGCTCCTGGGTTACAGCCTCGTCCTCCACCTCTTGCTCCTCCCCCTTCTCTACCTCCTCCTCTTCCTCATGTTTCTCTGTCCTCCTTTTAAATCAAAAGAGATGGATGACTGACAAGAAGCAAATGAGTCAGACATAAGGAAGTAGAAAAAGAGAATGATGTTGCCAACTTATCATTCAGAGGTGCTCTCTGAGACGGAGAATAAGAGCAACCCCATCAATCACACAGTGGATGCCCTTGCAGGCGATCTGTGGTGTCAGCCATTGCATGAGCAATTGGACCAGGAGCCTATGGCTACCTGCTAGCTACCACAGAGGAAGGAGGCTGTGTAGACACAATAAAAGGCGACAATTAGCCCAGAGGTTAGAGAGGACACTGAACCTGCTTTCTTGCACAGGTTGGACTCCCTGTGAGACCTACTTGGGCCAGACTCAAAACAGGAAAGAGATGAGGCTAGGAGGTGCTCAGTGTGGAACCTGTACCCCTTTGCCACACTGAGGGTGGGAAGGAAACATGAGCTCATCTGACTGGATGGAGTCCTAGGAAGCTGTATCTCAGCCATGGCTCTGCAAGGCGAGTGCATCCTACATGGATGGATATAAGATTGGGAGAGCATGTGAGACATTTTTCCCCTCATATTTTTCTTTCTTTTTTTCTTTTTTTTTCCTTTTTTTCTTTTTTTGGTTTTTGGTTTTTCAAGACAAGGTTTCTCTGTATAGGCCTGGCTGTCCTGGAACTCACTCTGTAGACCAGGCTGGCCTCAAACTCAGAAATCCGCCTGCCTCTGCCTCCGGAGTGCTGGGATTAAAGGCGTGCACCACTACACCCGGTTCTCCCATCTTTCTTAACTCCCCTGGTTCTCTTTTTGCTATTTCATTTCCCTTTCTCCAGGGGACTGAATAGGCATCCCAAGAGAGCTTTTTAGATATTAGTCATAAGAGGAACCATTGCAGATTTGATTGAATTAGAACACGTAGGCTATAAAGCACCATCATATGACTGTAAATATTAACATTTACTGAATAAAGTTACACTCTCCATTAATTTTACACTGAGATATATGCAGGCTTTGATGTAAATACACCATTCAGAATATGTCTGGTAGGTGCCACGGCAACAGATGCAGGGGCAGTACTGTTGCCTACAAATGAACAGTGTCCTCACTGGGTCTAGAAGATGGCTGTAAAGACACTTCTAGCTGTCCACAGATGCACCTGATGCACATTGCTTGTATTTGTAGGATTTCTCTTCCATATAAACTCTTTTATGACATTTTTGTGATAGTGACATGAAAAGGCTTTACTGGATTGATTACTTTTATAGGGTTGGGCTTCGGGGTGAATTCTTTTCTTTTTGTAGACTCTAGAGACCTGTTTTTTTTTTTTCCATATTGTGTCACAGTCTAATCTTGTAGGACATTTGTCTGAGGGAAATGCAAAGGCAGATACAGATTAACACATTCTCTTTTCCTTGGAAATATCGACCTAAAGGAAGCACAGATGTGTTGTGCAAACTTCCATTAATATGCAGCATTGATAAAATGAGTTTCAATAACAAAAACGACAATAAACAGACTCCTTAACAGAGGTGGAATGCTCCTCATGTGCAAAATATAATATTTGTAACCCTTGTGACTCACAAAGTACTGTTGCAAAATCATGTTTTGCACATTAGTAATACTCATGATCCTAGTTTGAGAGTCTAAAGTATGCTCATGTCATTGTGGACACTTTCAGAACCTTTATGTACATTGATGCAAAATACTCAATAAAATACTCAAATACTGAATCCAAAAAACATAACAAAGAATCTATCCAAAATGATGAAGATTTTTTTTCTCATCCAATATATCTTGAGGAGTTTCCATTCCCTCTATTCTTCTCAGTTCCTGTCCACTTTTTCTCCCTTCTGGATCTAACCCCTTTCTGTCTCTCAGTAGGAAAACAAACAAGCAAACAAAAAACAAAATCCATAGACTCACTAATTGACAAATCTGCCCCCAAAAAGCTAAGGTAAAAGTTATAATATATTTCAAAAGAACTGGTGCAGGCATTAGTATTTGTACATCACAAATTCTAGTCTCAAATTTCTGGTCTATATTTGGGCAATTTTGTGTGAAGCATTTTGCTGGATGTTGATAAAGCATATCTTCTATGGGTCATTATAAGTGAAGATATCAAAAAGCTAAAATTTCAAAGGGGAAGAAATTTTTTGGCTCAGCTCTGAGTTCATTAATCAGAATGAAAGACTATGATTGATGTTTACTGGTTAGATGATATAAATGTGGGCGTCTCTGCAAACACTAGTTCTGGTAGCGTAACCATCTATGAGACAAAAAAGAAATCTAGTTCAATACCTCTCTGTAATTATTTCAGCACTGGTTGTGGGTGTGTTGTGGGTTATAGCCAATGAAATTCCTACAGCACTCAGAGAAAATCTTTCCCAGTGCCTGTGTTAACATCTGAAGTAAAAAGTCTCCTGGTACTCAGAAGTCAAGATAAACTACAAAGCCCCATGGGACAATTAACCATACACAAGATAATGACTGGGAAGAACACTGGATGGAGCCTGCCCCTGCTCAGGTGATAAGCAGAAGAGAAATGAGTGGGAGGCAGGCTTTGTATAGGGTTTAGTTGTAGGTGATGGATTTTCAGGATTGGAAATATCTGCGGTTGGAGATTGCTGGTATTTTATGTTCTGAGCTTGAGCAAACTCAGGGATTTCTGAGTAGTTAAAACCTGTAAGTATGCTAACCATTCTC
>NC_000070.6:146708412-146752333 GCF_000001635.26 Mus musculus | reverse complement strand
GGTGGTTGGAAATATATGTCTAAAATAGCTAAGCAGTGAATCAGAAGGAAACAAGGAATCATCCACGAGAATGAGGTCCATACCATAAAGAACATGAAGATAATCCAAGGCAATGGAAACACTGAAGGAAATGAGGAGGAATAGGAAATATACCCAGTACTTTGTGCTGCTCTACTGGGGCAGCATGGGGAATGGTGACAGAGCAGAGAGGGTAGGGTGGAGGGAGGCATTGCATATATACTCCATAGTTTGCTCTTATCGCTACTAAAGGGAGGCAGGGATGGGCGAAAATAGGAACCTTTTCCCTCCTTCACAGGAGACAGAGTCAGTTCAAAAGGCTTATATGCCTGAGACAAGACAGAGTGATAAAGCCTGGAGATTGAATCCCTCCTAGAGAAAGCTTATTCAGAGAGTATTCACTGTAGGTTTGACCCACCAGCAAGTGCTTACCCACCTAAAGTCCTGGAACAAGATCACCTGCTGTATCCCCTGAGAAACGTTTTAATGTCCCTTTATGGTTGTTCATGTTACTGGAGAAACTGAGTTTCTTTTCAAAGTTCTTAGTCTTATTAATAAAATGAATTAAAAGTGGACTTATTAGGAAAAGAAAGGGCCCTTTATTAGATCTTGAGAGGAAAATAACAGTCAAGCAAGTTGCAAATCTTAGCAGTTGCCAGGAGAAAGTCATACCTTTCAAGTTAAGCAAGGATGTCAGCAAGCAGCTGCATGGCCAAAGATCAGGTGGGGATTCAGAAGATTTAGAAAGCTCAATGTAGAAGAATGAAAATAGATCCATACTTAGTACTTTTCACAAAACTCAACTCTAAATGATTCAAAGACTTCAACATAAAACTAGTTACACTGAATATAATAAAATAGAAAATGGGGACTACCCTTAAAGTCAATGGCACAGTAGAAGACTATGTGACCAGAACACCATTAGTTTAGGCTCTAAGATCAAGAATTAATAAACAGGACCGCAAAAATTTGAAAACTTTCTGTAAGACAAAGGGCACCATCAATCAGACCATGTAACAGCCTATGTAATGGGAAAAGATTTTTTTAAACCAATTCCACATCCAATAGAGGGCTAGTATCTAAAATATATAAAGAACTCAAGGAACCATATACTTTTTAAAAAAATAAACCAATTAAAAAATGAGGAACAGATCTAAACAGAATTCTCAATAGAGAGATCTCAGATGTCTGAGAAACACCTAAAGAAATGTTCATCATCCTTAGCCATTAAAGAACAAACACAAAACTAATTTAAAATTCTGTCTTAGACTTGTCAGAATGGTTAAGATTAATAACACAAGTGAGAGCATATGATGGCAGAGATGTGGCGCAAGAGAAACTTGGAGGAGCCTCCATTGCTGGTGGAGTGCACACTTGCACAGCCATTATGGAAATCAACATGTGGGTTCCTCTGAAAGATGGGAATCTATCTCAAGACCCAGCTATACCACTTTCAGCCACATACCCAAAGGACACTTCATCCTACCACAAGGACACTTGCTCAACCATTTCATTGTATCTTTATTCATAATAGCCAGAAAATGGAGATAACCTAGATGTCAACAGATGAATGGATAAATAAAATGTGGTACATTTATACAATAGAGCATTATTCAGCTGTTAAAAAATGACATCATGGTCAAGTTGCCGTGGCGCGGAGAACTCTGCAAAACAAGAGGCTGGGGATTGTGTTAGCAAGAAACCAGTTCTCGCCGGAGCTTGGGGAAGGAAGTCTCTCTGCGGAGGTCTGAGGGAAGCAGCGCTCGCAGCAGGTAGACAGATGCCGAGCCGTCATCATGGATAAGGGTGACCCCAACAAGCCGCGGGGCAAAATGTCCTCGTACGCGCCTTCTTCGTGCAGACCTGCCGCGAGGAGCACAAGAAGAAGCATCCCGACTCGTCGGTGAACTTCGCTGAGTTCTCCAAGAAATGCTCCGAGAGATGGAAGACCATGTCTTCAAAGGCAAAGTCCAAGTTTGAAGATTTGGCCAAGAGCGACAAAGCTCGTTATGACAGGGAGATGAAGAACTATGTTCCTCCCAAAGGGGATAAGAAAGGAAAGAAAAAAGACCCCAATGCTCCGAAGAGACCACCGTCTGCCTTCTTCCTGTTTTGCTCTGAAAATCGCCCAAAGATCAAAATTGAACACCCAGGCCTGTCTATTGGAGATACTGCGAAGAAACTGGGTGAGATGTGGTCTGAGCAATCTGCCAAAGATAAACAACCGTATGAGCAGAAAGTAGCTAAACTAAAGGAGAAGTATGAAAAGGATATTGCTGCATACCGTGCCAAGGGCAAAAGTGAAGCAGGAAAGAAGGGTCCTGGTAGGCCAACAGGCTCAAAGAAGAAGAACGAACCAGAAGATGAGGAGGAGGAAGAAGAGGAGGAAGAGGAGGAAGATGAAGAGGAAGAAGAGGAGGATGAAGAATAAGTGGCTGTCCTAAAGTGTGGAGTATATTTGCTCAGGCAATTATTTTGCTAAGAATGTGAAATTCAAGTGCAGCTCAACATTAGCTTCAGTATAAAAACTGTACAGATTTTTGTATAGCTGATGAGATTCTTTGTAGAGAAAATACTTTTTAAGAAGAGTTTGTAGCTTTTTCAGGGGCTACAACTACAGTTAGATTTAAAGCTTTTGATGTTGAATGTTTCTAAATATTTAATGGCTTTTTTAATTTCTTATGCTAGCAAAAAAAAAAAACTTCATAGGAATTTGTATTACCAGTAAAAAAATTTTTTAGGATGTTGCATTTTTTTGTTTTTTTTTTAAATTTGTAATAAAATAATGTATATTAAAAAAATGACATCATGAAGTTTGTAAGCAAATGGATAGAACTCGAAAAAAGTCATTCAGAGTGAAGTTACTCAGACCCAGAAAGATAAATATGGTATGTATTTGCTTATATGTAAATATTAGCCATCAAATAAATGCTAATCATAGACCCAGAGAGGAATACGGGGTTTGAGGAGGGGAAATGGGGTTGAGGAAAGGAATCCAGTGAGAGACAGCTAGAATTGGCAGGCATTTGAGGGACAGTATGCGAACCCAGTTCAGTGACTTTCTAAAATATATGAAGGCCATCCTAAAAAAATTCCCAAATGATGAGGGAAAAGGAGTCCCAACTAGCCATGTCTTGACACCAAATGAAGCTTCCAGTTCTGGGAATACATCCTGTTGAGTTGTTGGCCAAAAGGGTCCTACAGAAATTCCCAAATAACCCTGGGTGTTGCCAAGACAGTAGGTTGCTCTCTGCAAACTGACAGCAAGCCTTATTGCTGAAGACAACACCTACACAACTCATTAAACTTGGAGAGGGTGAGCTGGTGCCTGCATAGAACCATCGCTCTAATGTCTTTGGTGAGGATATATAGACAAAGTATATTTCTAATAAAAGGGGGTGTTGAGATGAGAGCGAGAGCTTGCACACATACAAGAGATGGAGAGAGAGAGAGAGAGAGAGAGAGAGAGAGAGAGAGAGAGAGAGAGAGAGAGAGAGAGAGAGAGAGAGAGAACCCAGAGTCTCTGGAAAAGCATACTTAAGCTTTTGGACAATATCTGAAAGACAGTTACTCAAAAGAAAAGAAAAGGAAAAAGAAAAAAAAAAAAGAAATGTTGACCCAGATATTAGATAACCTGGACAGTGTTGCCCAGAGGGAAGCTGTGTAATGACTGTAGGAAGGGAAGGTAACTACTTATGTCATTGAGAGGGTAATTACTCCTCCCCTTTCCCAAGCATGTCTTCACATGAATCAGATATTCTGTGGAGAGGACTCCATGCCAGATGCTTGACAGTGAATTAACTCTTAAGGGAGGGAAGAACATTATGTTTTAATCATGGGTCGCTTCAGAATGTTACATCTCCATTTAGAGTCACAGGTATTCCACACTTTTGACTAGGATGCCTAAGGAAGACTGGTTATGATGTTTATCTTTCTAGTTTACCAGGGAAATAGGAGGAAGGGTCCAAAGCCTGTGGGGAGGGGTCTCTCCTCAACAACCTCCCAGGCTCCTAATCCCAGTCTAGCTACTTAATAATGCCAACCAGAAAGAGATTTCACATTGGTGACACGTAGGTCTGACAGCTTATCTCAGATGACCTTGCAGGAGACATGGGAGCTGGAATAATGATGTGTGGAGTCACAGAACTGAATGTGTGTGTGCAATATGTATGTATGTATGTATGTATGTATGTATGTATGTATGTATGTATGTGTGTATGTATGCATGTGTGAATGTATGCATGTATGTATGTATGCATGTGTTAATGTATGCATGTATGTATATGTATGTACGTATGCATGAATGTACGCATGTATGTATATCTCAAGATCTAGAAGGTATTCATATGGTGTGTGTGGACTCCTGAATTTGTTCCCTTCCCAATGTGTCTAGCTGAATAAATCCCTTTTCTCTGATTTTCACTAGTGCTTGTGCCTGTAGTTGGTATACTGAGGACTGGCATGCAAACCTTGCTTTTTAAGGCTGCTAGGGCCCAGGTTTGTACCTTAAACTCTGTTAACATCAAAAGCAGTGGCACGGTGGGGCAATCAGGTCTGTAAACACAGTGCAAGTTTCTGGAATTTCACAATGCTTCATTGCTAGATATCTCAGACTTTGCACTAAAGGGAAAAAAATCACCAAACAGGAAAGTAAAACATTGCCAATATTAAAAAACAAACAAACAAAACAAAACAAAACAAAACAAAACAAAACAAAACAAAACAAAACAAAACAAAACAAAAAACCCAATCTCCAATATAACCTGGCATTGTGGTGCAAGCTACTTAGGAATCTGAAGCAGGTCTGTGAGCTACCAGGCCTAGGTCTTTTTTGCTAAGTAAGCCAAAAGCAGTGAAATTAGTGGTTTATCTTAACACACAGCTTCAAGCTGACTCAATCAAGAAAAACAAACAAAGCTGACCCTTTTTTCTTTGTCTATATGTTGAAGATCAACCATCAAGGCCACATCACATTCTGATTCTGAAACTAACTAATCCAAATATAGCAAACCCTGTAGGAGTGGGGTGTAGTATAGCCCAGGGATTAGAGCACTTGCCTAACACGGATAAACTCTAGAGTTGACCTCAACTAAATAGATCTATACATTTTCTAAAAATGTACTGTTTTTGTTTTTGTTATGTGACCCAGGATGGCTTCAAATTCAGTAATTTTCTATTTTAGCTTTTTAAGTGCTTTACAGGCATGGACCACAAAACCAGGCTTTCTTTGAAGTGGTTTGTTGTTGTTTTGTTTTGAAGTTATAATTTTATTATAATATTTTCCCTTTCTATTTCTACCTCCAAACTCTCCCATATACTACTTCCTACTTGCCTTCAAACTCATAGCCTCTTTGTTTTCCAATTGTTGCTGCATTCATGTAAGTACACGTACATACATATCTATGTCTATCTCTATATCATCTCTCTATCTATATATTTGTGTGTGTACACACGCACACATGCACCTGCATATATGTTTTCAGTTTAGAACTAGACTAGCATTTGGGGTGCTCTTACCTGGAAAAGACAATCTCTCCAACTCCTGAATCACCTGCTATCGAATCCTGAATCACCCCCTAAACTGTATATAAATTATATCCAGTTGACTGTAGCACTCAGTGTTGAAGCCTCATGGGCTTTTTTTGTCTCCATCCTGTTTGGCATGTTTGTACGTGTTATCCTGGTTTGGTTTCAATTTGGAGAGTCATGTTGATGAGATTATAGGTGTAGATTCTGATGTTACTAGGAGACACAATCTCATAGCAAACTCCCTGACCTTTCTTCTGTAGTGTTTCCTAAACTTTCAGATTGGGAACATTTTGTAGGTGTATCCAATGAGACAAGGCTCCACAACTCGGGGTTTTGATAGGTTGTGTTTTAATGTGGCAGTGTCTGTATGTTGCAAAGAGAAGTTTCTCTAATGAGGGTAAAATAAATGTTCATAAATTATTAGAGATTATGCTGGTTTAGTAAATCTTTGGTTGTATAGATTATCCTCTGGTAACCAGGACTTTACTAGCACTAAGGTGTTAGTTAAGTTTCCAGCACCAACATGGCCTCCTTGTTGAGCAAGTCCTAAATCAAATTAGAGAGCTGTTGGCTACCACCAAGCTATGTGTGGCACTACTTCACCATTGCAGTTATCATGTTATGCTGGTTGTTTATGTGGTTCATAGGTGTCATGACTGGGAAGGACAATTGGTTGCCTCCATCCTTTGGAAGCTTGTATGATGACTTCTGACATCATGAAAGCTAGTCCTCAGAGAGGAGACTTTCAGGTCAGTTTCAACTCAGGGGCCTCTGAACCCTGTTTCTCATCTACATGGTGTCTTCATCAAGGTATTTAAATAGAAAATTTCTAATTTTTTATTATTTTGGGTTCTTTGCAGTTGTTTTATTTTTGGGTACAACGTTTCAGTATGGGTCCCAGACTGCCTTCAAACACAGTAGCTTTCTACCTCTCCCTTGGAAGTACTAGCATTGCTGGCATGTTCCACAAACTTTGGGATTTCTTTGAAGTTTTCATAGCCAGACATCAGAACTGAACAGGAGGCCCTGGGATGTTTTTCTTGTTAACTCTGAGACTAATTGTGTTTGAAGTGGTGGACAAGCTGCTTGAGGGCAGAAAATGAGCGTTGGTGTTGTAAGTGGTTGGACTTTGAAACATCAAGGCCACAATGTAGTTTCTGATTCATGCCCAGAATCAGCATGATAGAAAATGGAGTGTACCAGGAGGGCAAGTACTACTTGATGCTATGTTCATTTTGATTACTGTCTCATGGGGCTGAAGATATAAATTAGAATATACTATTTTGTATATTTACTTAATAATGCATTTAAATGTTTGTGTATACCTCTTGTGGCAGAGAAAGTGGTATAAAGTAAGGAGCAATTTAAAAATAGTAAAGATGAAGGATAGGGGTGTAACCTAGTGCTGGGACTCTTGTCTAACATGTTGGGACTCTAAGTTATATCCCTAGCACAACCAACAAACCAACGAAATCAAATGTAAAAATGAGAAATAATCAGTTACCTAACAGCTAGAATGTGTTGTAAATTGGCACACAGTATTATTACAATGGTTAATCTTCATAGTCTACCTGATTGGTTTTAGAATCATCATGGAAACAAAGTATGTTTATGTGGAGCAATGGACTGCACATAGACAGCCTGGTCTCCAGTCGAGCATAGGTCTTGAACCCTGGGGGGAACCGATGTGTGGTGATTCCTACCTATATGGGACGGAAGGCATTCGATCATGTCTTCTGGACCCTCGGCTCCTATCGAAGTTACCCTCCCCACAGCCCCCACAAGAGAGGTGTGTGGCTATCAGCCATGTAGGAGCACCACCAAGCCTTCCCATATGCAAGTAAGGTTTCCCCCAAACTCTCAGTCCAACCCAATGAGAGGTACCTGCTGTCTAAGCTTGAATCACCCCAAAAACAGCATATAAATTCTATCCAGGAAATTAAAGGTGAGCGAGAACTATTCTGTCCCTTGAGTTTTTTGTTCCAAGAGCTGTAACACTTGGGAAGAGATCTTCTCTCCCGAAGAAGATCTCCCTGAGGTCCTTCCACAGGCCTCACTGGTTTGGCTTCTCGTAGGCTCAGCCAGACAAGACTCAGTGCATGGCCAGCTTAGAGTTACTGAACGACCTGGAAGAAAAGGCAGAGACTTCATCTCCCTTCCTGCACTCACTTCCCTTCACAGGAACCCTCGCAGCAGGACTGGCCAGAGGTCTCTGTGGAAAACCTCTGGTACCCAGGCCCACATGTTTAGGTTTGTCTGGATAGGTTAAATGAGAAGAGAAGACCTAGCTTGAGTGTGGGCAGCCCTGGGCTGGAGCTCCAGGTCGAACAAAAAGGAGAAAGTGGGCAGAGCAGCAGCATTCATCTTCTGGCTGTGGCTGTAATGTGATGATGTAATGTGCCTTTCTTTCCCTGAAATGATGTACTGCATTTTTTAAGGTATAAGTGAGAATAACAGCAATAATCATAATATGAGAAAAATGGTTTTTCTTTAAAAGTTGTTTATCAGATATTTGGTCATAGAAATAGGAAAAGATACTAATGCAATATGAATGATCAAAATTAACAAGTAGGCAGGCATGGTAGTACTCATTCTGTAATGCCAAGTGTAGGAGGGCTAGGCAGGGGGATTGAAGGCTTAGAGCTAGTTTGTTCTCAATAGCAAGTTCTGAGCAGACCAGACTACATGGCAAGACTTTTTCTAATATAATTATAAGAACAAAAATCAGTCTTTTTCTATATTGGTGCTCTCTCTCTCTCTCTCTGTATATATATACATAGTATATATAATATATACTATGACTAATATAGTTATATAATATTATACAATACATAATACATCATATACAACAGATAACATAGCATATAACATAACATATATGATATATGATATATAACATGTAATATATAAATAATATAAGTAATAATTAATATACTTGATAACATATGATATAGAATGTAGAATAGAATATAAAATACAATGTTACTAGTAAGAGTTACTATAACTAATATAATTATATTAATTACATATATATGTTATATTAGACAAAGGACACTACAGTGATAAATAACCTGAATGCATTTTTGTCTCTTTGAAATGCAACAGAAGTAGGTGTGAATATTCAGAGATTGGAAACTCATTTGTGAAACATAAAGAGGGGTGTCATAGATATTACTAGATCCCCCATTCTGTACAGTTAGTATAGTTCACAGCATGCTAAGCCAGTGAGAGAGAGGTATGAAAAGAGGAAATTTAGTCAACCAAAGAAACAGATAAAAACAAAAGCAAAATTGAAATAAAGGAAATGGGGGGGGCATGGAGAGGAACATTTATCACCAAGAAAACAGGATGGGAAGAAAAGAGGGATTCTGTTTGTTTCTTTTGAGATAGAGCCTTTCACTGACCTGGAACTTGTTGTGTAGGTTAGGGGCTGATGAACAGGCTCCAAGGATCTGCCTGAGGTTGTTAATATGACCCCAGGCCCTCACGTTTATAAAGAAAGCACTTTACCAACTCCTCATCCCCCGTCAAAAGAAGGGCCAAGGAGCATGCTTGGTGATATGGGGTGGGAATGAGGCAGTTATGGAGATATGACTGAGTAATCTGACTTTATACTTTAAAGCACTATGTGTGTTACCCTTATGTAGACATGCCATCTCCTAAGAAGATAAGTTCCCATTGTCCTTTAAGACAGTAACAAGCAATTCAGCAGCTTAGCATGGATTATCCCACTAAAGTTTTTAAAAGAAATATATATAAAATATATATTATATATATATATCACGTATATACATATATATGATATATAGCACACACATATATATTACACATACACACATACAAACAAATCTGCCTCCCAACTCTGTCATCTATGCAGGTATGTGTGTGCTTGTTCATGAATATGCATATGGGTGAGTGTGTGCTATAAAGGATGTGGAGGTCAGCAAACAACCTTGAGTGTTGGTTCTCTGCTTGCCTCTGTTTGAGAGAGTCTCAAAATTTGGAGAATTTGCCTGTCTCTGCATCTCAACTCATTATAACATTACTAAGACTGCAGACACAAACTATTGCATCTGCCTTTACTTGGTCAATAGAGATCTGAGCTCAGCTCCTCTGGATTGCTGGGCAAGCTCTTTGTGCACTGAGCTATCTCTCCAACTCTCAACCCTCACATACATACTGCACAAATCCACAAATCCACAGTGCACTACTAGAGATCAGTGGGCAACCTAAAGGGGTAAGTTCTATTTTCCTACCACTGGGTCCCAGTAATCAAACCTAGGTCCAATTCCCACCACAAGCAGGGTAGTTCACAATTATCTGTAACTCCAGGAATCTGCCATCCTCTTGTGATCTTCATGGGTGCCAGGTTCACACACGGTGCACAAACACACATGAAAGTGAACCATCATTACATGTAAAGTAAAATAATAATGAAAATAAAAATTTTAAAGAAAAGTTCTCCTTGTGCTGTGGTAAGATAATACAGGAAAAAATATGACCATTTGTGACACCAGTTCTAGATGGTCCAGTGCCGTACAAGAGGTCCTAGATGGACCAGGCATGCCTGTGATACACAGACATACATGCACAAGGATTCAGGAGGTCAGAGAACACTCATACACTTAAAATAAAATTTAAAGTACATACATATACATACACACACATATGCACATGCATACACATACACAAAGAGACAGACAGGGATAGAGAGAGAGAGAGACTTTGGGGGGGGAGGTTAGTTGAACTAGAAACTATTCTGAGCAGGCAAAGGATATTACATGAAGAAAAATCTTTTATATAATACCAGAATTTAAATTTTTCTTAGAAGATAAAATTAAACACAAGCACATCTTGAACATTGCATGGACAATGAATAAGGGTTACCCCAGAGGCAGGGCGATCCCTTTTGGAGAGCTATCATCTCACAGTAAGGAGGGGGCTGAGGGAAAAGTCAGTCACAAGTAGAGAAGCTGTCTCCTGGGTTTCCCTGGAAGGTCTGAATGGGAGGCACAGACATTTTTGTATATAGACATTTGGAGCAAGTTGGGTTCAAGTTCCATTTCAGATACTGGGGTTGAGGTGCCGTGGGTTACCAGAGGCATTTCCAGCATGCCTGGACTTTTCTGCTTGGGAACTCACTGTACTGGGAAAATACTGAAAGAGATGCTTGGAAGTGTGTGTGTGTGTGTGTGTAAAGTAAGTGCAGAGAAACTCCCTGGAATCTACCAAGGATGACCCCAGAGACGACTCCTAGTAATGGGGGATACTGAGCCTGACACACTCTTTCTTTGGAAGAACCTTCCATTCCAGCTCAGGGTCGCGGGACAGGGGGGTCAAATGTCAGGTTCAGCGTCCTCGAGCACATGGGAACCTCGGACTTGTCTGAAGAGTGCACTACACTAGAAACTGGTACGCTCCATTCACAACTGGCCACCACAGACATTCCTTATTACTGTTTATCTGGATCCTTCCCCTGTAACTTAAATCATCGAACAGTCAGGGTTAAGTGTTAGTCTACATATTTCCAGAAATTTTGAGAATCTCACCTTAGGGAAATGGTACTGTTAAATTTTTGTACACTGAAAAAGTGTCCTGGGCTGGTGAGATGGCTCAGTGGGTAAGAGCACCCGACTGCTCTTTCGAAGGTCCAAAGTTCAAATCCCAGCAACCACATGGTGGCTCACAACCATCTGTAATGAGATCTGACACCCTCTTCTGGAGTGTCTGAAAGCAGCTACAGTGTACTTACATATAGTAAAAATAAATAAATCTTTAAAAAAAGAAAAGAAAAGAAAAGAAAAAGTGTCCTAAAATATATCACTAACAAACGCTTACTCTATTCAGAGAAACTTTTGCCCGTTTTAAGCTAGAAATGCCTTGGGATCGAGCGACATCATTTCTGCAGCTAAGTATCATCGGCCAGTTTTGGCGTCCTCTGATGGCATACATGGGTAACTGCAGCACTCCCTTGTTAAACCCATTAACTGTTTCATTTTTTTAAAAGCCAGGATTAAAAAAAAAAATTAAAAATTCTTTTAATTTAATATACATAGAGTGGATTTCACTCAAATTTTCTTATATTTTGCTAATGCTTTAAAACTGGAGATATACATTCTGGAAAAATAGCATACGGTGATAATTAATGATAATTATATTTTTTCATTTATTCAAAAGTTAGTAGAAACCAACTAATAGTATTTTATTTTATGTGTATGGCTGTTTTGCCTGCATGCATGTCTGTGTGCCATGTGCATTTAGTGCCCACAGAGGTGGGAAGAGGGCATCAGATACACTAGGGATGAAGTCAGAGGATTGTGAGCTGTCATGTGGGTACTGGAAATTGAACCTGGGTCCTCTGAAAAACCAGTCAGTGCTCTTGGTCACTGAGCCATCTCTCCAGTCCTGCCCTGCCCTCTTTTAACTTCACAGTATATTGTGAACTTTTTCTTTGTCTATAGTAAATGTATAATTGAATCACTTGTCAGTTTCTGGATAATTATCATTCAATTTTTAGATATATATATATATATATATCACAATATAACAATGTTTATATGCATGCTCTATAGAGCAAATAAATCCAGCCTTTAAAAATATCAAATTTTAGTGTTTAGTGTCTGGGGAGATTGAGTTACCATTGTTTCTGAACTAAGTCTGTGTTGTGTTTTCTTTTAGGCAGGAGCTCAGCTGGGTTCAAGAGAGAGAGGTACAGTGGCAAAGCATGGATTTGCCAGATGTGCACTACAAAGGCTGGGGGGGAGTTGAAGCATGAGATTGGCATGGTAGCAACCTGACAGTGGGAACCTAGTAAGCTGGGTGGAGACATTTCAGGAGCTCCAGGCCAGAGAATCTCCAGGAGATAAAATGGATCAGCCTTTGCCCACCAGTGCATGGCCAGCCAGGCTGCCAGGGCAGAGGCACAACCGTGGGAGCATGCCGGCTCTACTTTTTAGATATTTCCTTCAACAGAGACCCTGCCTTAACAAAAAAAAAAGATGGAGAGTGATCTATGTCAATTTTTGATGTTTGGCCTCCACATGCATGTAGAATGGCCACACACAGAGAGAAAGAGAGAGAGAAAGAGAAAAAATAATATGTGCACAAAGGGTCTATACCATTCCCAGCACCTGACAGGTGCTCAGAACAATCATGTTGACGTTTGACAGTGCTCTTCTCAAAGCCATGGTCATAGAAGTGAAGTTAGTCCCAAGATACCGTCTGACTGCACACCGTGGAACCCCCTCTTCTTCTCAGCTGTTTCTAAGGGTTCAGACTAGACGGACTTGGCTTTCATGAGAGTCATTTCATAGTACCTGTACTGAGCTCAAGGCTAAAGAAACCCCTGTATTTATCATCAATATCTATGAAGCCAGTAGCTGGGATAAAGGTGCTAAGATTCACATTTTTTTAAATGAAATTTTATTCCCTTTGATTCCCTGTGTGCCCCATGATCACATCCCTCAACCCTTCAAGGCCTATTTAAAGACAATGTCTGATTTTACCAGACAAATTTTGGAATCACATTTACATTTGTCTATGCATAAAATCACTCTGCCAGCACATACCCAGAGCTTTGAAACAATAACGGCTCCCTCAAAAGTTTTGGTTTAGTCAAGTAATGGTTACCTAGCTAGGCAGTGGTTCTCAGCCTGTGGGTCATGACCTCTTTGGTGTGGCATATCAGATATTCTGCATACCAGATATTTACATTATGATTCAGAACAGTAGTAGGATTACAGCTAGGAAGTAGCAACAAGAAAACTTAGTGATTAGGGGTCACCACAAGATAAGGAGCTGCATTAAAGTATTGCAAAATTAGGGAGGTTGAAAACCACATATCTAAAGATATAATACAACTATATCTAGTTTTAATTCATTAATAAAGTAATTAAAAAATAGTCAGGCATGGTGGCTTATACCTGGAGTCCTAGAATCTGAAGCAGAGGATTGCTGTGAGTTTGAGATCAGTTTAGGATACATGGTGAGTTCAAGACCAACCTGGATTACAGTGTGAGAGTCTTAAAAGCAAACAACAATAGCAACAACAAAAGGGACAGACATCTCAGGGCAATACTAGATCATTCCAGTCCACATTATCTACTCTGCTAGGGAAGTGGTTTACAACAGGTAAAAAGTGGCAAACGGTGACCTTTAACAGCACGGAGTTAAGCTGGGAGGTAGGAGGAAATTCTTCAATGAAGACCAGCAGAAGGCATGCTGGGAGAGAAGAGAACTAGTCCCACTTCTCCCCACCAGGAGTGAGATGCCCCCTACTTCATACTCCTGCTTTCTCTCCCTCTCTGCTTGCTCACCGTTCGGCCTGCTCTGGGAAGAAAGCTGGCAGTAGATGGGCTGGCACAGAACTGGTGAAGAGGTGTTGCTGTGGCAGAACAGAAGGGAAGTAGCAGCTCTTACATGCATCTTCACAGTACCTCTTGCTGATGGTTTGCCGCAAGACCGTGGTGTCCCTATCCAAGCATGAAGAACTTCTCAGTGGAACAATGTTACACCAGATTTCTTCATGGCTATGGATGGATGTCAGAGACAGTGCTGGAATTACCCCAGAACAGAGATATGGTGGACAGATGGTGACCCCAGAGACACCCACTGCCTAGCTCTGCTGACCTGAACACAGCAAGAGGGACTGTGAAGATGTATGGAAGAGGTGGGGAGATTATTTTGAACTATCTATGGAGATCTCAGGGAATCACAGGAGCCCCTGTGGAGGGAGGCGGAGTGAAGAGAAGGCACTCTGACATTAAAGAAATCAGCAGGAATGG
Source organism: Mus musculus (assembly GCF_000001635.26). NCBI lineage: Eukaryota > Metazoa > Chordata > Mammalia > Rodentia > Muridae > Mus > Mus musculus. The sequence goes on along the minus strand of NC_000070.6, from coordinate 146,738,003 downwards.
TGTGGTTCTGAAGGGTTGAGGAATGAGGCAGCTGAACAAGGAAAGGGAACTAGTTTTCTTATCAGACACAAGATAAGAAAACTAGTCATTCAGAAGACAGAGTAGATGTAGGGATGCAGGGGAGCATCCTTCCAGGAGGTGGCACCTTTGAGCCCTTTGCTTCAGCCAGTCACTCAGATGCCAGACTCTGTACAGACTACAAGACTATGTGGCTTTAAATCTATAAATATGCATTGTACAGTGTAGTAAGAAGTTGAATTCAAGTTCAAGTTCGTAAAAGACCCTGTGCAACCTCAAATCTGAGCAAACGTTCCCTTACCCAAGCAATCTTGTCTAGTAGTAACTCTGTCCTGGGGCAACTTACTCTCCAGGCCCAGGTGGCAATCTTAAGGAAGAAAGTTTTATCCCTAGCATTCAGCATTTGGAAACCCTCCACATCTGTTCTCCCTGGGCTATGCTTTCTCAGCTTTGGGGTGTCTAAATCTTCTACTCTCCTTTACCAGAGTTCCCTTTTTATGTTTACACCCTGTGTTTACCTGGCCATGTGAATTCTGTCCTTCATTTGAACTCAGACTGCTGTGCCTTTATCGTGTAAGGTATGATAAACCTAGTCTGGTAGAGAACCTGGTTCTAGAGGTCTTTACAGGGAATGGGGTGTTGTGGTATCAGCAGAGAAAAACAAGAGCAGGTGTTAAGCAACTGTAGTACCCAAGGCGTTGTGCTAAGCTCTTCTTGAACGGTTTTATATAACAGATGTGGAATAGTGAGATTTTCACTCCCCTGGTATTTAAAAAGTCTAGTATTGCCAAGTCTGACTATAGAGGCATCCCGGGCAGCTGCGGGCACTGTTTTACTTAAGATTTCCAGTGCTGTGATAAAACCCCAATGCCATAAGCAACTTGGGGAAGAAGGGGCTTATTTCAACTTAGATGTCCACAACATAGTCCATCAGGACTCAAGCAGGAGCTCAAGCAGGGCTGGAACCTGGAAGTAGGAGCTGATGTAGAGACCATGGAGGAATGCTGCTTACTGAAGAGCTCCTTATGTCTCTTGTACCCCACGTTGGGCTTGGATTTACTACGTAGTTGAAGATAACTCCTGCTTGTTTAGTGTTGGTCGCTGGGCATAGCAGGCAGAAAGGAAACAGTTCCTGGTGGTGGAGCCCTTGAGTTACCACCAGATCTCTAGACTCCTGTCTTCTTCTTTTTCTGCAGTCTTTTCTGCCTGTCTCTGATCCATGGGAAATGGGCTTATAATTTAATGGGTGTTCATATAAGAATTATTAAAAGAATCTTTGGCTGAACAATGTTGGTCTGCTAGTGTATGTGTGTATGTGTGTATGTGTGTGTGTGTGTGTGTGTGTGTGTGTGTGTGTGTGCACGCACGCATGCATGCGTGTGAAACTATGGGTACTCCAGTTCTTCCTTTAGAACTTTTGTTCTTTAAGGGAGCATTTTTTTAAATAGATATTTTCTTCATTTACATTTCAAACCTGAAAGTCCTCTATACCCTCCCCCCTGCCCTGCTCCCCACCCACCCACTCCCACTTCCTGGCCCTGGCATTCCCCTGTACTGGGGCACATAATGTTCGCAAGACCAAGAGCCTCTTCTCCCACTGGTGGACTACCAGGCCATCTTGAGGGAGTGTTAGATGAATAATTCCATTGACTGAAGCACTGTAGACTGTCAAGCCAATCAGGTTGGAGTGAGGAAGCCTGGCTCTGAAGACAACAAAAAAGAAATCAGATGCTCCTCCTAGGTCTCTGTATCTTCATGCCTTGGTCTATTTCTCACTGCCCTGAGAAATCTGAGCTCAACATGAACAGCTCCTGGAACCACATAGCTGAAAACCTTGTGTCCTTCAGAACAGGTGAGAGTCAGCAGAACCTTTGTGTGTGATAGGGTTGGCAATGAGGTTGCTAAGGCAGCTGCTTGAATATGTGACCTGGTATTTGTCTTATGCAGGAAACACTCACTGAACAGTGCAGCTAGCCACAGGTGGACAAGACAGGAGAGAACGAAAGACTTGGGGCTAGAAAGGAGAGGGACAGCATTCTAGAGTCAGGAGAGGTATGAGACTGTCTCCCCCTTCTCCCCGCCTGTGTTTGGCTGGGCTCCTCTTAGTCCTTCACATGCGCCATGATTTCTCAAATATGCTTCCAGCATGCTGCAAATTCATTAATGCTTATTCTAATTATTATATTAATTAAATGAGGCCAGAGGTGGCCAGGGTCATAGTAGAATGTCCATCTCTTGATCATGCATTTCTAAGGGTGAAAATGTGTGGCAAAGAGGTGCTTTCCCCAAAACCAATTCAGAGTGTTATAAAAATGCAAGAAGTCAGCAAACTAGCCAGCCAGTCAATCAGTCCTCTGAGGGCTATGCTTTGATTGCTACAATACCATTCTGAAGCAACCTCATCCGTTCTCTAGAGTCATGGGCAGAACTTTATGTCTTCTTTTTCTCTTTATGATGATCATTAGGAGTCTCCTAAAAACTAGCTCTGGATGTCCAGTGTGAAGAAGGGACAGGTGGGAGAGTAATTAGGGATATCCTCGTTTTTGCCACTGAACATCTGTGTGATGTCATCAAGTCATAAATCCTTCCTAGGCTTTAACATTTGAAGAGTGAAGAGGAAGATGGACGGATGATTCTGTGCATCTCAGGAGCAGTACTCTCCTAGGCTCCTTGATGGCTTTGAGCAGACTTCTGCTGAGACCAGGCTCTGGGATGTCACCCTTTCAGGACACTAGCACTGCAGCCAACCAACAGTGGATAGAGGGTGGGAAGAGGAGTCGAGGTGTTCTGCACCTCGGAGTTCTGAGATCCAGAGTGTGCATCAAGAGTTGTCTGTGCCATATGCTCCAAATGACCTCAGCAAATTTGATCCCAGCACTAGGGCTTAAGAAGATGCTTCTATCAAGGCCAGGTCCAACCAGGGGTTTTAAAGCAGGGAGGGACCTGAGAGACAGACGTGTAAAGCAGGAGTTGATGTCCCTGGGAGGACATTAGCAATCTGACCAGTTCCCAGACTGGAAGTGGTCATGTGGCTCTTGACTTATTACCAAAGTCAGGAAGGACATTCTTTTCCATGAGGCAGAAGACTCCTGGGAGGTGGAGACTTTCAGAGGCAGCTCTTTGTTTGCTCTTTGTGTGCATGATTTCTCCTTCAGAGATGCCAGGAGGCTTCATGTACAGCTTGGCTTGATAAGCCATGTTAAAATGAGAGGAATTATAAACGCTCGCCATTGTCACTATGGCATCATTATTATGGTAATGCAATCAGTAAAATATACCTGCCTCTTGAGGTCTAGTGTAATTGGATTCTGCTGAATTGATGCAATTAAAAGAATTAGGGAGCCCATTAGGTGATTTATGTTTTCTATTAAAAAATTTCTCAAATAGCAAAAAAGGAAAAGATTAGGCTTCACCCATGGCTTTGCTTTCTCTAGTCTAACACTCCACCTCCTGGAGAAACACTACATAGTATTTAAGAGTCCAGATAGTTTAAAAACTAAGAAGACTGTCTAGTATCTACAAATCTGTATAATTAAAAAAATAAATATCCATAAATGAGAGGAGAAATTCTTACTTTATAGTTGATTTAGTAGCACTTCCTTAATAGCATTACCTTCAAAGACATGTGTAGCATGAATGTGCCAAACATTACATAATTGCAAAGAAATTAGTCAGAAAAAAATAACAAATGCTTTTAGGTTTGTGTCTTTGACTTGCAAACGAAAATTCAGAAGCTATTTACAGAGTTTGAAGCAATGATGTCTGGACCAGTGTCTAGTATATTTAATATTTCTTTCTTAGAATTTAAATTAACTTAAATAGCTATTGACTGAAGTCATCATACATAAGGAGCATTTTAGACAGTGACTGGCATAAGCATCAATGAATTAATTTCTGTCCTGTTTTCCCTGAGGAGCTCAAGGCAAAACCCGTTTTGATGATTTGGGAATAAAAACAAATGTATGAGGGAAAAGAAAACTCAGAAGAGGAATAAAATCTAAAATCAGGTGGTGTGGCTTATGAAAACTGGTACTAGTAGATATACCATTTGTACTGGCTGGTTTTATGTGTCATCTTGACACAAGCTGGAGTTATCACAGAGAAAGGAGCTTCAGTTGAGGAACTGCCTCCATGAGATCCAGCTATGGGGCATTTTCTCAATTAGGGATCAAGGGGGAAAGGCCCCTTGTGGGTGGTGCCATCTCTGGGCTGGATGCCTTGGTTTCTATAAGAGAGCAGGCTGAGCAAGCCAGAGGAAGCGAGTAAAGAACATCCCTCCATGGCCTCTGAATCAGCTCCTGCTTCCTGACCTGCTTGAGTTCCAGTCCTGATATCCTTTGGTGATGAACAGCAACATGCAAAGTGTAAACTGAATAAACCCTTTCCTCCCCAACTTGCTTCTTGGTCATGATGTTTTGTCCAGGAATAGAAACCCTGACTAAGACAGAGCGTTTCAGTGTATCTCTTCCCACACATTGCTAAGGCCACAGAACTTCTCAAGATGGATCAGTAGATGGCTATAAGGCAGACACTGAGTGGCTTTTGGAGCTCTACCAGGATCCTCTTGGCACAGTAAGGACTTTCTGCCTAAGAGAATGTGTACTTCTGGGGTGATGAATCTTGGAACTCACTTTCTGTGAGGAGGAATACTGTCTTTTCTTTCTATACTACCTTTTAGCTTTTCTTCCATCTTCCCTCAGGGAAGGCAGGGCTGTTCTAATCATTGAAGGCAACTGTGTTATATTCTATGATAGGGGGATAGCTGGAGGCATGTCTTTCTAGCACCTATGGGTGCAATTCCTATGCACATTTTTTTCTTTGTTGTTCAAAATGCTTCTAAAATCTGCCTTCCTCTTCTAAGTTCATGGCTCTTTCAGGGTTCTCATAGCCATCATGCCTCCCTGACTTTCACTGGAACTTTATTCTGTTCTGGGGGAGATTCCCCACCCCCTGTCCTAGCAGTAGGACTTGACTACAGCTCACTTCTCTTGTTCTTCTTCCCCACCATGGAATGAGCACTGGATCCAAGCCAGGCTCAAATGGATTCTCTGGAGGGTTAAAATAAGAACCAAGAAAATAGGACCCCCTATTTTTTCTGGTAGAAATATTGGGAAGGCATGAGTCCAGGGCTCTACCGCCAAGTCTAACCTATAATACATGAAAGACGGCACATGGATTAACCTACACCTCATTGAGAGGTACAACAGCAGAGAGATGAGGAAGGATAGAGTAGGTATGGCTAAGGAAATTTGGGAAGAGAGGAAAAGAAAGGAGGGAGGAAAAAATAATTAGGGAGACCCAATGACGTTTCTATAATTTTAATCATCCTAAGTGTCTTAGTCAGTGTTCTATTGCTGTGAAGAAACACCACTATCATAACAATTCTTAAAAAGGAAAGCATTTAATTGTGGCTGGCTTACAGTTTTAGAGGTTTAGTTCATTGTCATCATGGCTAGGAAGCATGGTAGCCTGTGCAAAGACATCGTGGTACAGGAAAAATGAGAGTTCTATATTCAGGTCCACAAGCATCGGGAAAATAGAGAGTCACTGGGCCTGGCTTGGGCTTCTGAAACCCTAATGTCCACCCCTAGTGACACACTTCCTCCAGCAAGGCAATACCCCCTAATCTCTTTAAGTAGTGGCACTCCCTAATGACCAAGCATTCAAATATTTGAGCCTTATGCGGTCCATTCCTATTCATATTACCATACTGTTTTGGTTTTTTCTCTTAAGTTCTATAATTCTACAATATAGTCTAGAAATCTCTATCCAGTGGATTAATTCTGAACTGAGTTTTCTTTTCATTTACAGTCTAAAGAACCTAGAACAAGAGAACTGAAACTACCATTTCAGTCTTCTGGTTTCCCTGTGTTTTCAGCTGCACAGACATGGCTGGCTCTCAGAGTCCCAGGAGCCTCAGGTTCTTATGCTGCCTGAGACTGTCCCTTTTCAGGCTGATCTCTAATTCACTGTGGCAGTATTAGGCTAACTGTAAACGTCTTGGGCATTAGTTAGTCTTCATACTGTTCTTATAGCTAGTTGTTTAGCTCTTTACAATTGCTAGGATCTTATAACAGAGAAGTGGCAAGATAAACCACTTTATTTTTTAAATTATTATTGTTGTTATTATTGATTTATTTCTTCAAAACAGGGTTTCTCTGTGTAGCCTTGGCTGTTCTGAGATTTGCTGCATATACCAGGTTGTCCTCAAACTCAAAAGGTCTGGTTGCCTCTGACTCCCGAATTTTGGGATTAAAGGTATGTACTGCCATCTCCTGGCTGCTTTTTTTTTTTTTTTTGGTTTTGATTTGTTTGTTGTTGTTGTTGTTTTGTTTTTGTTTTTTGTTTTTGTTTTTGTTTTTCAAGACTGGGGTTCTCTGTGTAGCCCTGGCTGTCCTGGAATTCACTCTGTAGAACAGGTTGGCCTTGAACTCAGAAATCTGCCTACCTCTGCCTCCCAAGTGCTGTGATTAAAGGCATGCGCCACCACTGCCCTGCTACGACTGTATTTTTATTTCATTCAGAGACAACAACATTTTAAGTTTCCACCAAGAATAAGCATGTAGCAATGTTTTAACTTTGCTTTTACAGTTTGGCTGACATTTGTTATTTTTGTTTTCTGATAATAGCCATTTAAAAAATTTTTATTATTATTTTAATTAGGTACTTACTTCATTTACATTTCCAATGCTATCCCAAAAGTCCCCAAACCCTCCCACCCCATTCCCCTCCCCCACTACTTCCACTTCTTGGCCCTGGCGTTCCCCTGTACTGAGGCATATAAAGTTTGCAAGACCAATGGGCCTCTCTTTCCACTGATGGCCGACTATGTCATCTTCTGATATATATGCAGCTGGAGACACGAGCTCTGGGGGGCGGGGGTACTGGTTAGTTCATATTGTTGTTCCACCTATAGGGTTGCAGATCCCTTTAGCTCCTTGAGTACTTTCTCTAGCTCCTCCATTGGGGGCCCTCTGATCCATCCAATAACTGACTGTGAGCATCCACTCTGTGTTTGCTAGGCCCCTGCATAGCCTCGCAAGAGACAGCTATATCAGAGTCCTTTCAGCAAAATCTTGCTAGTGTGTTCAATGGTGTCAGCGTTTCGGAGCTGATTATGGGATGGATCCCCGGGTGTGGCAGTCTCTAGATGGTCCATCCTTTCGTCTCAGCTCCACTCTTTGTCTCTGTAACTTCTTCCATGGGTGTTTTGTTCCCAATTCTAAGAAGGAGCAAAGTGTTCACACTTTGGTCTTCGTTCTTCTTGAGTTTCATGTGCTTTGCAAATTGTATCTTGTATCTTGGGTAGTCTAAGTTTCTGGGCTAATATCCACTTATCAGTGAGTACATATCATGTGAGTTCTTTTGTGATTGGGTTACCTCACTCAGTATGATGCCCTCCAGGTCCATCCATTTGCCTAGGAATTTCATAAATTCATTCTTTTTAATAGCTGAGTAGTACTCCATTGTGTAAATGTACCACATTTTCTGTGTCCATTCCTCTGTTGAGAGGCATCTGGGTTCTTTCCAGCTTCTGGCTATTACAAATAAGGCTGCTATGAACATAGTTGAGCATGTGTCCTTCTTAACGGTTGGAACATCTTCTGGATATATGCCCAGGAGAGGTATTGCGGGATCCTCCGGTAGTACTATGTCCAATTTTCTGAGAACCACCAGACTGATTTCCAGAGTGGTTGTACAAGCTTGCAATTCCACCAACAATAGAGGAGTGTTCCTCTTTCTCCACATCCTCGCCAGCATCTGCTGTCACCTGAATTTTTTATCTTAGCCATTCTGGCTGGTGTGAGGTGGAATCTCAGGGTTGTTTTGATTTGCATTTCCCTGATGATTAAGGATGCTGAACATTTTTTCAGGTGCTTCTCCCTGGATGCTTATTTTTAAAATTATATGTCTATGTATATATTTGAATGTGGGTTTGTGCACGTAAGTACCCAAGAAGGCTAAAAAAGAGCATTGAATCTCCTGGAGCTGTTACAGATGGTTGTGAGCCATACCATGTGGTTGCTGTGGTTAAAACTCAGGTCCCCTGCAAGAGCAGCGAGTGACCTTAGCCACTGAGCCATTTCTCTAGTATACAAGATAAGTAATTTTCTTTAACAAATGTGATGGATTGGGTAGTTTAAAATAAGAGTAAAATTAATTAAATGTATTATGCATGTATTTATGCATGTATGTTTACAGGTGGAGTCAAAGAAAAGGGCCAGACGATGGCACCCTGCATGCTGAGGGGCAACAATAAACCATGATGGCAATAGAGGATCTGAGATGATGAGGAGAGACACTTGAGCTGAGGAAGCAGTGCTATCCACTGTGTTTCTCCACTCAAGGATGTAGGTAATGTGGGAAGATCGAGGGCTGACAGGAGATGCTTGTAGGTGATTCCCAGGGAGGTGTCTGAGAAACACTTTCAGCTACTTTCCCAAAGCTAATTGTTTCCAAAGATGCTTGAAACAGTTGTGTAGAGAACAGGATGGACCAAACTGGGAGATGACTGAGCACTGGATGACCCTTGTGATTCTCAGAGTGCTATGAGGTAAGCCCTCTGTGACATCACAGGGTAAATCCCTGCCTTAGTAATAGCAGAGTACTTAGCCTGAGGATAACTCAGAGTCCAGCAAGGAGGTCTGGGATTCACACTGAGCACATTTGTCTGCCTAGGCTTGGGCTGTTTTCTGGGATGAACTACCTGAAATTCATCGCATGAGTAGCTCACTCAGTGTGAGGCACTTCTTCACTGGGGTCTTAAGTGGGGGAGGCAGAAATAGGGAGAGGGACTTAAAGTTTTTCTGATTGAAGACAGCTCTAAGATTGTCTTCAAGAGAGCTAAGGAGAGCTAGAAATAGATCAGAAGTCTCACAGTAGTGGGAATGGCCACTTAAGACTGTAGGAAGAAGAACCCCTCACTCACCAGGAGGAAAGGCCTTGGAAAGAAGCCATATATATATATGGACCAGGACTTGAGCCCCCAGCCTAGGCCAGGAAGGAGGGAACAGTGCTTTTGCCACGCCCACATTTGACCATCACACATAGCTTGTCCAGGGAATGAGGCAGAGCATCCCTGACACTGGTGTCTGATCTTCCCTGGTGACTTCAGTCCCTGGCAGTAGCAATCTTTGCATGTGTACTCAGAGAGCTGCCACAATATGAGTCAAACAGCAATGCCAGTATCATGGGAAATGCCATGACAGCACCTTCCCTTCTCATTCTATACTCAAATACATGTTTTCATTTTGTAGGTGTGTTGTATATGTTCTTATGTTTGTGCTCATGTCTGCAGGTCCACATCCATATGTGTGAAAGTGCATGAGGACATGGAATGATGCCACATATCTTGCTACAAGTATGTATAAACAGTTGCTGTAAGAATCAGAAAGGTGTGTGTGTGTGTGTGTGTGTGTGTGTGTGTGCATATGCACATGCTAAAGAACTTGCCAAACAAATACTCAGGGAGACAACACCTACAACTCACCAGTTGTAGTTACACAAGTCAGGGTACTTTATGTTAAGAGAGAAAGCATGGTTGTTCCTCATGTTACATCTAGGCACATGGGAAGAAGCTGGAGAGAGGTGTGGTCAGCCTCTGTTACCTCATATAGCCTGTTGCCATGGTTAAAGGCTGTTGTGTTGGTGTGAGGGAGCTCAGGGATGGGCTGGGATCTGGAAGGAACTGCAGGTTTGTTGGGCTGTATGTTGGCAGAAATATATACAGATCCCTGGGATGAAGTCCTGACTAAACCTCATTGTGCTATACTGGGAGATAGGAGTGAGGAAGTGTATGAAGCCTAATGTGGTACTTGAAGTGACCTTTAGCAGGGCCTGTGCTAAAGCAGTAGAAACTGTTGCAGTAAGTATCAGCAGGGTGTGTGTGTGTGTGTGTGTGTGTGTGTGTGTATGCACATGCTAAAGAACTTGCCAAACAAGTACTCAGGGAGACAACACCTACAACTCACCAGAGAATAAGCCTAGGGAATAGTCACACCCAGCTTGTACCACATAAAAAGACTCCAGCCTCCAGACTAGTGCAGGATGAAGCTCTGCTGTTGTGCCCTAAGCCATGGACAACTATCAGCTATGGCAGCCCATTGTGTCCAGGGCAGGTAGGAGATGGTGCAGAGTCCTACTGTCTGGGCTTCTGAAGGGACTTTGCTTCTTCACAGTAATAATCTTGTCTTTTATGTCCAGGGGTGTTGCGGCCGCCAGCAGCTCGCAACATGAACGGTTTGACTGAGAAGGCTACTCGAGCTATAAGAGAGGAATCTAGACGGGGCGAAAGAAGAAACGGAGCCAAGACAAATTCATTCTGATCAAAGCTCAAATTTTATTGTTGCGACACTAGTTATAAAGGAAGGGGGAGGGGACCCGATTCCCGCCGAATAATCTCTGGTCCAGTAGAAAGGTGCACGTGTGTGGCTCCGCAGGTTCTAGAGGAGAGACTACACAGGGGTTGTCTCCAGCATGACTGAAAGCAGGTATTCAACAGGTGTGGGAACTAAAAGGGAGTCTGGGGAAGAGGAGGGAGAGAAGATAGCCCACGCCCGGCCAGAGTTCCACCTATGCTCTGGGTAGGCAGACATGGGAGGGCTGCCAGACACTTTCCACTCAGCCCCGGGTGAGCATCTAAGCCAATGACCCCGCTAAATGGGGGGTGGACAAGGGACAGCCCCTAACAGGGGGCCCCGGAGTGACACCCTGTAGCCCCGGGTTATGGGAGTGAGGGCTGAGGGAGAGAGGTTCCCACACAGGTGAGAGTCTGTGCAGTGGGCCTTGATGAGCAGAGACACTCTATGGTTTAAGAGCTTTATTATAGAAAGGCAGGGAGAAAGGATAGAAGGTAAAAGAGAGAGAGACTGGCCATGGCCAAGAGGAGACAAAGGGGAAAGGGAGATAGAGAAGAAAGTCTAGAGTGTAAGAGGGAGAGAGACAGAGAGGAAAGGAGGGAGGAGAGTAAGGGGATTAAGAGCAAGCGGAGTGAGAGAGTGAGGAGGGGTCAAACAGCCCTTTTTATGGTATGCTGTTATCTTTACTGTTGCTAGGTAACTGGGGAGGAGTCTAGCCTGAAGGTCAGAAGCTTGGGACATTGCCTATATGACTACTAACCATGCTTCTCCTGTGGGGGCTGAGGGGACGGTAACTTTGACAGGAGCCAGAGTTCCAGGAGACATGAGAGAACTCCTTCCGTCCCATGCAGGTGAATTATCACCACCGGGTCCCAGAGTTCAGACCTCAGCTTGACTGGAGACCAGACTGTCTGTGTATAGCCCATTGCCCCACAAACAGGGCATATTATTTCAGCACTCTACCTAACCCTGCACACTATACATAATTATATTTAAATTGTATGTTAGTGTGCATGGTCTGGGAGTGTATATACGGGAGTACATGTGCCTTCAGGTATAAAGGCATGCAGGAAAGAGCAGGATCAAGGACCCGAATGGCAGTAACAAGGGCTCTGTGAAATTCTTGAGGTGTTCCTTGTTTAACACAGCAGGAGTTCGGTTAAGCCAGAGCAGCAGTAAATACAAGGGTGCCTGCCGAACAGCATGCTATATATAGACTCAGGGAGAAGACACCATACATGTGCCAGGAAGGGAGGCCTCTGGAAGAAACTGTCAAGTCAGTACCTGCTTTTAAGACTCAAAACTCACGCTCATAAGTGATCAACTACTTACATTGCCCCCTATGCCATTATTTCAGGGAACATATATTACACAGGTTCATAAGGAAGTGCTTTCCCAGGACCTTCTCTGTGTTTTCTTTTAAACATGTGAACCTTCCTAGAAATCTTTATTTTCAACTCACAGGCCCTTTCCTGCATGGCCACAGACATTGATATCACATCCCTTTTTCATCTACTTAACATATTTATATTTATGGCTGTTAATGTATTTGTGAATGAATCTGTGTGTGTGTGTGTGTGTGTGTGTGTGTGTGTGTGTGTGTGTGTGTGTGTGTAGGATCATATCAGTTGTTTCTTTAGTGACATTCTCAGAAGTCATCGACTATCATGATGAGGCCTGGGAGGGAAACTTCCTGAAATGCTGCTTTCTGGGAAATCCTATTACAAGCTGTGTTTAATGGTGGTGAAGAGACAGGTTAGAGGCCAAAATTTCAATCAATTTGATACCAGTCCAAAAGGCACCTGTGTGCCTGGACACCCTTTGAGCTTTCCTAAACAGAGTGAGGCTTGGCCTCTATGACCTCACAGAAGGGGTCACTGTCATGGTTATGGGTGTACCCTAGTTCTGAGGGCAGCAGAGTCCAATGCCTTAGGGGTTTTTGGACTGTTTAGATAGTTTACCTCATCTTGATTTAACTGGACACAATATATCGATCTAGAATATCATCTGTTTCTTCTAGATTAAAGCAGTGTTGTTGAGTATATGCTTTTCTAGTAAGATCAGATGACCCTGAGATTCTACCATACACCGATTAGAATTGAAAAGATCAAGAACTCAAGTGACAGCACATGGTGACAAGGGTGTGGAGAAAGAGTTACACTCCACTATTGCTGGTGGGATTGCAAACTGGTACAACCACTCTGGAAATCAATCTGGCAGTACCTCAGAAAATTGGAAATAATTCTACATGAAGACCCAGATATTCTACTACTGGGCATATACACAAAAGAAGATGCACAATAACACAAGGACACATGCTCCACTATGTCCAAAGCTGCCATATTTGTATTAGCCAGAAGCTGGAAACCAGATGTTCTTCAACCAAGGAATGAATGTAGAAAAAATGTGGTTCAATAACACAATGGAATACTGCTCATCTATTAAAACTGAGGACATCATGAAATTTGCAGGCAAATGGAGAGAACTAGAAAATGTCATCCTGAGTGAGGAACCCAGGCTCAAAAGGACTTACATGTTATGTCCTCACTGATAAGTAGTTATTTGGCAAAAAGATCAGAATATCCATGACCACATAAAATTTAATTAGAAGGAAGGTCAAATTGTGGATACTTCAATTCAACATAGAAGGAGAAACAAAATAATCCCAGGAGGCAGAAGAAGGGAGGGATGTGGATAAAAGAGGGAGAGTCAGGGACTATCGGTGGCAGGATCAGGTATGTGGGGAGACAGGAGAGAAGGACAGAGGGCCAGGAGTATTAATAGAAACATACAACAGTGTGGGAATGAAGAGCAGGGCAAATATCTAGAAAGTCCCAGACAAGATGGATGTGGAAGTCTCCCAAACCTCATCGGGGATGACCTTAGCCGAAATGTCCAAGAGTGGGTAGACGGAACCTAAATAGAATATCTCCAGCAGAGAGCATGGCCCCCATTTGAGGCATGGGGGCACCCGACCATCTTCAAAATTTGGACCCAGAATTGTTCATATCTAATATATAGTGACAAAAGTGGAGCAGAGACTGAAGAAAATGCCATCCATTGCCTTTATCAATCCATCCTATGGGCAGAAAAAAAACCCTTGACTCTATTACTGAAGCCATGTTGTGCTAAGAAAGGAACCTGGCATGACTGTCCTCTGACAGACTCTATCAGGAGCTTATTGACAATGTTGCAGACACATAGAGCCAACCATTGAGCTGAAGTCCAGGAGTGTTTTGTTGTTTAAGCCATATTTATACAACCACAACTTAAAGACAGGTAAAACCTAAAACAAAATTGCTAAAATATTGCTTGAGATTCAATCAAAATTCAAATAGTCTTTAAGAGAATAATATTTAAAGACATCATGGGGATGCATAATCTCCATAATCTCCAATAATCTTGACTAGGGAAGTGATACAATAGAAGAGTTAGAAACCATGGATAGATGTGAATAATACAAGCTTTGTTCCAACCACCAGGGAAATATAACCATGATAAAAAATGAAAAAAAAAAGACAAGTTCATCCTCTTAGAAATTACTCTGGAAATATCCTCACAATAAAAAATATCAGGACAAGTCAAACACACATAGTCAGTAATTTACCAACACAGTTAAGAAATGCCCAGTAGAATTTGAGGGTCAGAGTTCTTATGAGCAGCAGAGAAAGTCGTCTCAATCTTGGTACAATTCCTTTCTGCCCACTAGCCTAGCAATTCCTTTGACCTGGGAGTTTCCATAACTTCTTGGTTACAGTTCCTGCTATTGCTCTAGTGACTGAAAAAGATTCCTAAGGCCTAAACTGGCAACAGTGCAGATGAAGGGAATTTTTCCATTGTTGTGAGACCCATGGCAGCGTGCTCTACTCCTAGTTCCACACCTTGCAGCTTGCAGACTCCTGACAAGGAGGGGATTCTGATCCCACTCCACTTCCTTCAGGCCTTCAGTTTCTCTTAGGAATCCTCCTGCTAAAAAAGCAGTTTCAATCAAGAAATGAGTCTTCCCACCTACTCCTAATGTTTCCCATCCCCATGTTCTCCCACCAGTTGTCTTGCTGCTAAAGAGATATTTTCTTTCCATGCAAGGTACTGCCCTAGTCCTGCTGGGTTACTAAAATTGTAGCCACTGGAAGATCTTCTGGGAATGTTCATTAGTCTTCTGTAGTGTGGCTCTAATTGTGTATCTTACAATGCTCATCCACAAATAGTGAATGTTTCCAAATTTGGTGAGCCTGTTTTCTTGGTCTTCAAACATGATATTATTAATTTCCCTAAGCCAATGACTTTCATCTTTTTCAATCTGCACATGATGCCTTCCACATAATTCCAACAGTGAGTCTACCTGAACCTATGTTGTACACCCTCACCATATTCTTGTTGTACCATAGACAAGAAGCAGGTGTATAAATGTTTATAGAATGAAGACAATCATATTGTGTGAGGGGCAAAAGGTAAGTTGTGTATTTGCTGTGCACAATTTGGAACTTTTCACTGACACTGGAAATATCTGAAGATTTGGGATAATGATCTCTAAGTCATCAGGCAGTGGGGCCTAGAATCATGCAACATAAGAAACTGGAATATCCAGAGACTGTCCAGGTGGTTGTAATTTCCTGACTGTTAAGGGCTATTTCAGAAGCCTAAATTTAAATTGCCTGGTGTGTGAGCATCAGCATCCATGATGCAGCACTTGATAGAAAATACCAATGATCATTTGAAAACAAGGGCCTCTAAAGTGTCTATTAGTAGTTTGATCCTACTAAGGAAGAGGTCAACAATTTCCAATACTAAGAATAACATATTAGTTATCACTAAGTTTCTCAAAAGTTGAGAATTTTCCTTATTTTTTTAAATCAAGGAAAAATGTATAGTGATATAGATTTGTTCAACAATTTCCACTTCTGAGAATAACATAATGTTATCACTAAGTTTCTCACAAGTTGAAATTTGTCCTTATTTTTTTATATCAAGGAAAATGTGTAAATGTGTAAATGTGTAATTTGTTCATTTTAACATATGACATTTTCTTAGATCCTAATTTTCTGAGTCTTCCTGAATTTACTATAAATATTCTAATAAAATGCTTTTGCTTGGCATAAATATTTTTCATCTTTTTTCAGTATTTCCAAATGTATTTCCTGGATGTTTGGATTTCTAAACTGTGCATGAGATTTTACCTCATCTACCATACAAAGGGTACTTCTTTTAAGATTTACAGATTCATGCTATTTGTATGGATAAACTCAGATATGAAATAAAAAGGAGATTAATACCTTAATAGTGAGTTGTTGTATTTTTCTCCAAAATGTACATTCTAAGGTGTGTAAACTGTGAGCATTCCCTAAATGATTTAGGACAAGAATGGAAATCTTAGTCAGTCCTTGAGGTAGAGTGGAGTATGAAGGTTCAGAGTGGAGTATGAGGAACAATAGGACAGGACACCATAAGGACTTGTTATACGTGTCCCTGGAGAGAGCTTTGGAGTTGTGCAGGGACATAGCACAGTTAGGATGGATATCCCTGAAAACTATGAAGCTATATTTTCATTTATTTTTGGTAGTATTTTATCTCATATTCCCTTGAGTCAAAAGAGAGAGAGAGAGAGAGAGAGAGAGAGAGAGAGAGAGAGAGAGAGAGAGAGAGAGAGAGACCAGACTTACTGTTGAGGTTCTAAATGCCTTTACATGTTTTCTGTTTCCTGTTTTGTTGTTGTTTGGTTTTGTTTTTTGTTGTTGTCTTTGTTTGATTGTGTGTTTGTTTTAATAAACTAGTACTAATCGAGCAGTAAGCCTGGAATATTGCATAGAATCATCCCTGTTTTAGTTAACACAAATCATCATCTCTAATACACTGTTGCTAAATTTTCTAATGCTAAACACTTATATACAATTCATATTATTCGTATGTGGGTCAAGGTTGTTATTGACCAGTTGAAAATCACAAATATTAAGTTTAAGTTACAGGTTTACAGAAAATATTCATGACTTCAGCAAATACTTTATGAGAAATAGTTCCAGCGATGATGCAACATTTATTCATCTAATTATAAGTGCAAACTGAAAACAGCCAAGTCAACCTTGTTAAAATATTCAGCTTTATTTACAGGGCAATGAGGAAGGAGATGTTGACAGAGCATAAGGGACTCATAGTCAGTCACTATCCTGAAACGTGAAACCAATAAATCATTTGTCACATTGACGTGATAAGAATAATGAATACTGGATACTCAAAGCACACTTCACATCTGTAGGCATATTATAGGATTAAGAACATGCAGTCTTGGTGGCTCAGTTTGTCAAATACACTATCAAGTACAATCTGTGTCAATTTCTTCATTTGAATTAAATATACAAAATGCTGCCAGTTTTATTAGACATTTTGAAGGCGATAGTACACTCTTTATTTAGTTTCCTTTTGGAATGGATCATTTCTATCTCCATGAATTGTTGCACAACATCATATTCTTCTGGCTTTCACACCTGACTTCATCATATAATATTTGAGGGTGAACAAGTAAAAGTTTAATGAAAATGTTTCTTCACTATCATATATTCAGAGTTACTGCCAGCATAATAGTTGACATTATCTAAGATTTGAACATTGCATGAAGGTTTTCAAAAGTTTTCAGATTCATAATAATTCTCTAGTTTAGAGCACTGACTGTTGAAAAGAATATTACCCGTGTAAAACATATGCCACATTTCCTCAGGAGAACTATTTTTCCCATAAAAAAATTTTTTACATATTTTTTCTGCACTGAAATGAAGTCAAAGATATTTCAGCATATATTATATTTGTTAAGATTCTTGCCTGTATAAATTATCTATTACATTCTAAGAGATAGGCCAAAATAAAGGATTCAAACCGTCAATGTATTTGAAATGTTTCCCTTTTGGAAGAATTCTCCAGTGAATTTTAAGATGATATTTCTTGTTAAAGGACTATCTCATTCATTTCATTTATAATGTTGCTCTACTGTTTGAAATATCTGTTGATTTGTCAGACTGATGTTGTGGGTACTGCATTTATCACATACAAAATACTTGTAAGGGTTTTTTTAAATGTATAAATTATCTGATTAATTCTCAGTCTGCCTTTATTAGTAAAGCAATTATCACATTCACTGCATTTTTGTAAGTTTTCTCTACTGTATGAATTCTCTGATGCATTCTCAGACTAAGTTTGTGGGAAAATCATTTGTCACATTGACTGCATTTGTAAGGCTTCTTTAATGTATGATTTCTGTGATTAAAAACAAGATAGGATTTCTGGGCAAAACATTTGTCACATTCAATACATTTGTAAGAATTCTCCCCTGTATGAGTTCTCTGATGCCTTCTCAGATTGACTTTCTCAGTAAAGCTTTGTCACATTCACTACATTTGTAAGGTTTCTCTCCTGTATGAATTCTCTGATGAATTATCAGACTGCATTTTTGAATAAAACATTTGTCACATTCACTACATTTGTAAGGTTTCTCTCCTGTATGAAATCTCTGATGAATCCTCAAACTGGATTTTTTAGTAAAGCATTTGTCACATTCACTACATTTGTAAGGTTTCTCTCCTGTATGAATTCTCTGATGAATTCTCAGACAGCCATTTTCAGTAAAGGATTTGTCACATTCACTACATTTGTAAGGTTTCTCTTCTGTATGAATTATCTGATGAATACTAAGATGTGATTTTCAGGTAAAGCATTTGTCACATTCATTACATTTGTAAGGTTTCTCTCCTGTATGAATTCTCTGATGAATTCTCAGACAGCCATTTTCAGTAAAGGATTTGTCACATTCATTACATTTGTAAGGTTTCTCTCCTGTATGAATTATCTGATGAATACTAAGATGTGATTTTCAGGTAAAGCATTTGTCACATTCATTACATTTGTAAGGTGTCTCTCCTGTATGAATTCTCTGATGCCTTCTCAGACTGTGTTTGTCACTAAAGCATTTGTCGCATTCATTGCATTTGTAAGGTTCTCTCCTGAATGAATTTTCTGATGAATACTAAGATGGCATTGTTGGGTAAAGCATTTGTCACATTCACTGCATTTGTACAGTTTCTCTCCTGTATGAATTCTCTGATGAATACTAAGATGTGATTTTCGGGTAAAGCATTTGTCACATTCACTGCATTTATAAGGTTTCTCTCCTGTATGAATTCTCTGATGCCTTCTCAGACTGTTTTTCTCAGTAAAACATTTGTCACATTCACTACATTTGTAAGGTTTCTCTCCTGCATGAATTCTATGATGAACTCTCAGAGAGCCTTTGTGAGTAAAGCATTTGTCACATTCACTACATTTGTAAGGTTTCTCTCCTGCATGAATTCTATGATGAACTCTCAGATAGCCTTTGTCAGTAAAGCATTTGTCGCATTCACTACATTTGTAAGGTTTCTCTCCTGCATGAATTCTATGATGAACTCTAAGACTGCCTTTGTCAGTAAAGCATTTGTCACACTCACTGCATTGGTACGGTTTCTCTCCTGTATGAATTCTCTGATGAACTCTCAGACTGCTTTTGTCAGTAAAGCATTTGTCGCATTCACTACATTTGTAAGGTTTCTCTCCTGAATGAATTCTACGATGAATACTAAGATGGGATGGTTGGGTAAAGCATTTGTCACACTCACTGCATTTGTACGGTTTCTCTCCTATATGAATTCTCTGATGAACTCTGAGACTGCCTTTGTCAGTAAAGCATTTGTCGCATTCACTACATTTGTAAGGTTTCTCTCCTGAATGAATTCTACGATGAATACTAAGAGGGGATGGTTGGGTAAAGCATTTGTCGCATTCACTACATTTGTAAGGTTTCTCTCCTGAATGAATTCTACGATGAATACTAAGATGGGATGGTTGGGTAAAGCATTTGTCACACTCACTGCATTTGTAAGGTTTCTCTCCTGTATGAATTCTCTGATGAACTCTCAGACTGCCTTTGTCAGTAAAGCATTTGTCACACTCATTACATTTGTAAGGTTTCTCTCCTGTATGAATTCTCTGATGCTTTCTCAGAGTGAATTTGTCAGTAAAGCATTTGTCGCATTCACTACATTTGTAAGGTTTCTCTCCTGTATGAATTCTCTGATGCTTTCTCAGAGTGCATTTGTCAGGAAAGCATTTGTCGCATTCACTACATTTGTAAGGTTTCTTTCCTGAATGAATTCTACGATGAATACTAAGATGGGATGGTTGGGTAAAGCATTTGTCACACTCACTGCATTTGTAAGGTTTCTCTCCTGTATGAATTCTCTGATGAACTCTCAGACTGCCTTTGTCAGTAAAGCATTTGTCACATTCATTACATTTGTAAGGTTTCTCTCCTGTATGAATTCTCTGATGCTTTCTCAGAGTGCATTTGTCAGTAAAGCATTTGTCGCATTCACTACATTTGTAAGGTTTCTCTCCTGTATGAATTCTCTGATGCTTTCTCAGAGTGCATTTGTCAGGAAAGCATTTGTCGCATTCACTACATTTGTAAGGTTTCTCTCCTGAATGAATTGTATGATGAATACTAAGATGGGAAGGTTGGGTAAAGCATTTGTCACTTTCACTATATATGTAAGATTTCTTTCCTGGATAAATTCTCTGCTGACTTTGAAGATTGTCACTCTGAGTAAAGCATTTGTCAAATTCACCACAAGTGTAAGTGCTCATTTCACTATTGTTTTGTCTAGAAACCAAAACCTCATCAAGATTTTTATTTCTGTTGTGTTCTTTCTTCTCTATGTGGGTTCCTTGATTGAGACTAATGATAGAAGACCCCTTTAAACAGTTTACACAGTCTTTATATGTGCAAACTTCTTTAGTGGTCCCAGTTTTATGTCTTTTTAGGTTTGAGGATTGGAGAGTGGCATCTCTGTGGTTAGTGTTATAAGGTGTACTTTCGGAGGATTCATGGATCACATTTCTAAGCTCATTACATTTAGAAGACTTCTTTCGGTTATGCCCATGCTCATTGACAATGTGCTGTGTGTCTTGTTCCAAGACCTTCTCCTTCTCATAGTTTCCACATATGCAGTGATTTTCTGAAAAAAGGGGGAATTAGGGATAACAGGGATTACTTATATGAGGAGTAAGTATGATCCAATAATCACTGTTCTATGTATTCATATTCTCAAGAGAGGTTTTCCTTTTTTTAATCATTGCATGGATCCTCAGAAGTACCTCAAATCTGATCTATATCAAATGGCAAAAGTGATAATAGCCTTCTAAGATTGTACCACCAACCCATATAAAAAAGGTTAACCCGGAATTGCTCCTATCTAAAGGAAATAAAGAGTGTCCCTTTATCTACAGGGACAAAGAGTGGAGCAGAAACTGAAGGAAAGTCCATCCAGAGACTGCCAAACCTGGGCATCCATTCCATCTGCACACACCAAACACTGATATTATTGCTGATGCCATAAAGTGCTTGTTTTCAGGAACCTGATATAGTTTCTCCTGAGAGTTTCTGCAGAGCCTGACCAATACAGATGCAGATGCTTGCAGGCAACGATCTGACTATGCACAGAGACCCCAAAGTAAAGTTATGGGAAGGACTGAAGGAGCTAAAGGTGTTTACAACCTCATAAAAAGAAAAACATCAACAAACCAGATACCCCAGAGCTCCCAAGGACTAAACCACCAACCAGAGTACACACATGGAGGGACCAATGACTCCAGCTGTTTAGGTAAAAGAGCACTGTCTTAACTTTCATCAATTGGAAGAGAGGCACTTAGACCTATGAAGCCTCAATGCCCCAGCAGAGAAGAAACCTAGAGCAGTGAAGCAGATGTGGGTGGGTGGGGAAGTACCCTCATAGAAGCATGGGGTAGGGGGGATAGAATAAGGGGTTTGTGGAGGGGGAACTGGAAAGTGCTATATCATTTGAAATATAATAATTAAAATAACCAATTTAGAAAAGAAAAAAAAGAATATTCTACTTTGCAGAATCTAGAACTTCTAAGTGATTGATCTGTAGTGAAATGTCAGAAAGTAGATCTCTGAACAATATAGCTCTAATTTTAAAATTACAATTGGATTTAGAGTGACATTGTATAGCTTTGGTCAGGTATAAATTTATGATGTAACTGAAACTGTCATGAGAAATCATTAAATAGTTTTGTTTCAACATCCAAAATATAGGATAAAGATCAGGTTGCCCCAGAAAAAAACAGAGACCAAATGTCAAACACTTAATAAAAAACCCTCCAAACCAACGGCACTGTGTCCACTTGAATCTTGTCCACTTTCTAAAATCATAAATAAGAGACTTTTAAGGCAATGGTAAGAAGAAATACTCCAATTATTATATGTACAGAAATACAATTCCTTATTCTGAATGTTTAAATTTTTTTGAAATTAAAAGTCTTGACTGAAGCTAGATAAGTGGGGAAGAGAGATCTCAGAGAATATAGCACTGGTTACCTTTCCAAAGTAATCAGAGAAATGTAAAGGAAAAGTTATGAATTTAAGCATTATTTCCCTCATTTGAGGTCTCTAAGTATTTCAGAGAGTTTATACAAATTAGGAAAATTTTAAAAAAGTATCCGTAATTCAACAAAAAGTACATTCTTACCCACAAACAACAGATTGTTGTAATTCTCCAACATCACATCCATGTACAATGTCCTCTGAGCAAAATTGAGACATTCCCATTCCTCCAATGAGAAGTCCAAAAACACGTCCTTGAAGGTTAATAGACACTGTAATGAAAAACTACCTAGGTGTTACTAGACAAAAATGATTTATTATGTTAAAGAGAACTAATTAAGATACACCTCGTGATATAAATGAGGCAAGAATATTGAATGATATTTTCTTAAAGTTTATGGAGTTGTGTTTCAAGACATGAATTGCTGCTCTTCCATAGACAACCTATACAATGATTTACTATAATGCTTACATTCAGAAAGGCTCTTGTCTTAACCAATTTTCTTTGATTTACTGAGACCTTAAGCAGCAAATGAAAGATTTGCCACCATTGGGCTAGAGTGATGGCTCAACAGTTAAGAGCTCTTCAGAAGGTCCTGAGTGTAAATACCAGCAACCACATGGTGGCTCACAACCATCTGTAATGATATCTGACAACCTCTTCTGGTGTCTGAAGACAGCTACAGTGTACTTATGTATAAGAATAAAGAAATTCTTGGGCCAGAGGGAGCAGAGCTGGAGCAAGCAGAGGTCCTGATTTTAATTCCCAGCAACCACATGATGGTTAACAACCACCTGTACAGCTACAGTGTACTCAAATACATAAAATAAATAAGTAAATCTTTAAAAAAAAAAAAAAAGATTTGCCACCATCACCATTTACAAAAGTTTTGTGTGCAGTTTGGATTGTATAATCTTTTCAAGGCCTCTATTATGAAATTTGTTTCCCAGCACCAACATGGCACTACACAATGGATTGTTAAATCCAGTTCTTTAAAATCCAATGATCTCTACTTAACACTACAGGCAGGAGAAATACATACCACAAATGCATACATTCAGGCACATGTAACCAACATATACTGAAGAAAAATAAAGTTTAACTTTATTAACAGATACACTCTAAAATACTCAGACTTGTTTAGATTTCTATTTCTCTGAGAATGCATGATATAACCATCTCAAAAACAGTAAACACATATAAGATGTACATTTGATGTCAAGATGCAATAATGAATATTTATGAAATATGGACTGATATAAAAAAGAATCATAAATCATCAATTATAATGAGAAAAAATATGCTTTAAAATTTTACAGTGTCCATCTTTCTCAAATATGGACACGAGCTGAGTCCTGTGTGCAGCTGTGTCTTCCATGACGGTATTATAATATATTTATTTGACAATCTGATGCCTATGCAAAATGCTACATCCTCTCTAGAGCAAACAGGTAGAATATGAAATGCAGAATTAATGGATGGATTGAATGTCAGAGTTTTGGTGTTAAAAAACATAAAACTGCAACATCAGAGCATTGAACGTTCTGTATAACACAGAACCAATGCTTTGGGAAGATATTTTAGGAAAACATTTCCAAAACCATAAAGTAAGAAAACCAGTATTTGTGAGCATTAAAATTCCTGAACATTTTATGTAAGTTGGCATGAGCAATACACAACATAACAATTTCATAACTGCCATATGGCCTTTCACTGAAGAATGATTAGTTATGGGTGTGTAAGCAAATGTCATAGGTGGCAATGCATTCCAATGAACTACAATCATTTTCTTTGCTCAAACTGTGTTTTCAAATTGATGAAGAATTATTCTAACTCTCCATGAATATTTAATAATTTATTCCTCATGGTATCATCTTAATTGAAATTTTTAATCTTCTAATCTTAACTTTCTTTTCATCAGAATTTAACCATTTGTGTATCAGAGTTGTAGCTTGCATAGAAAAGCATGATTTCTATTTCTTCCTTTGTTTATCAAAAACTAAAATACACAGGTTATATACTGTCTATTTTACAAATGAGCCTAAAATTGTAAACCTGGGGCATGAAAAAAAAATTACTAACATGTAAAGGTGCTTGCTGTTTCTGCATAGAAACCGAATTTAATTCTCTCAAAGTATATTGCAGCTCACTATTATGCCTGACTTCAGTCTCCAAGGTTTGGCGCTGAACTCAATGTTTTAGGGGCATAATGTGTAATTCTATACACATAAAAACATTCAGATGAGCACATATACACCTAAAGAAAATAGTATTGCAATAAAAAAATAGAAACATTGCCACAACCCTTCAGCTTCCCCTATGTAATGCATTGCTTGGCTGAAGAGGAATAACATAGGCTATATCAAACTGTCTTCCTTCTAAAAAAAAGGAGACAGAAAATAGGAAGGATATTCATTTATGCTTGAAAATTGATGGATTATGCACAGTACCAAGGCTATCCTCTTTAGATAAATGTTACAAATATATTTCATGTGATAAAATACAAAGGTGAAAACCACAGGGCCTACACTACTTCTAAAGACTGAAACAAAAATGAAAGGAAAATAAGCATGTCTACATTGAGTATGTATCTCGGGAATAGTATCTCTCAAGTCATATTTCAGGTGTCAACACTTCAATGAGTACTGTGTGACTTAAAATGTTAAAAAGAATTGTCAGAATACTGAAATCTGCATCAGCTAATAATCACATCAAAGACAAAATGAGAGATAATTCCCTTCCATCATCTGTGCTTCTAGGGAGCTGATACACTTATTATTAGGATTCAAGACAGTGGGCCTCATATAATTTTACTCTATTACAAATTCTACTCTGATATGTGTTGCTTACTGATATGAGTTTCTATATATTTCCATATCCACATTCATAGCCTTGTGTCTGGAAACCTGAATATCCCTGAAGTGCAATTTATGTGTGACAAGAAACCTTACTTCCTCCATACTAATATAAAAGGATATATATAACCGTATCAAACATAGGAAATAGTCATCAATATATTTTTGAGGCATCACTTCCAATAGATGCTCTTTGACACCTACAGTTCTATGGGAATTACATGTCTTCATAGTATACATACCAGTGAAAATATAAAGCTATTGTATACATGAGAAACCAAATTGTTATATTTTCATCATCACAAAGGAAAATGAAGAGCACAGAAAATAATCCTCCTAGGTAATATTACACATACATATGATAGAACTTTTGAATGTTTTGAATATAAAACGGATTTTAAAAAGAAATGAAGACAGGATACTGACCTGTGCAGTGTTTTCCAGAGAAGCACTCATTCTTTTAGTTGTTCTTCTCCCAGATTCTTGGTGAGGAGCAAACATTCAAGTTCTTCTTAAATTTCACATCAAGGATTGAACAATGAAATAAATGAAATGCCATTAGAGACAATGCTAAACCACATTAAAAAACAAATAAAGCAAAGTAATACCAGGGCTCTTGCCAATGTTTCTACCGACATGATACATTTTGACTGATAAAGAGTATGAGTACAATCTGAGGATGATTTCTAATTTCAGGAGTCATCAGGCACAAACACAGAGCACATGGATACCTGCTGTAAAGTACTGATACTCAGGGTTATTACTGGAAACTAATATTTCTGGACTAGAGTCAAAGACAAAGGGCTAGTGGATGCCAATTAATGAGAATTGATGAGGAAAATAATGATTTCTTAGAAACAAGCAAACTTTCTAGGTCATAACACTAGGCTATGTAATAAGAAAAAGCCTACTCGGGTCCCAAGTGTTTCTTCAAAGACTGCGTAAGAACTAAATAGATGTACCACTGAATTCACAAGTTGCTTTAGAAAACACCAAAATAATATTGCATAAAGTATATTGCAGAAAACAGAAAAAGGGGTATGTTGTAGACTCCTCACAAAAAATGACTTTATTTGTATTCCCAAAAAAATGACCATAAAATATGTACAATGAAAAAAGTAACAAAGTGCACCAAAGTACATTAAACAAAGACTTTTTCTGTGGATGCAGAAAGGAAACTCTACTTAATTTCATGCCAGAGATGCAAGACTATTTCAACAGGCATAAACAAAACAAGTCACAACACAATGTATGTACAGTGAGAGAGGGCTCATAACCATGATATAGTTACAAAAAGCCTAGGGAAAAATATCACAGGGGATCACTGTGAAAGCTCTGGGTATTTTGAGAACAAAAGGAATATTCCTCAGTCTAAGGAAGATAATAGCCAACATCCTACACCTCTCACTACAAAAGATAAAGACAGCTGTCATCATTCTACTCCTTTTTTCTAAAGAGAGACAAGGATGTGCAAAGCCACCACAATACCTTTTCACAGTACAGTAGTGCTTACAAAGAGCAAATAAGACCTGGAATATTTTCAATGTGTCAAATAAGGATACAGAGAAGGTACATTTTCTCAAATTACAAGGAATATAATTCTTCAACTCAAGAACTACAAATATTTAAAGAGAACACTCCAATCTGATAATACACTTAATAAGCTACTGAAAATACAAGAAAATATCACTTGGTTTTATACATTCCTAAAGAATAATCTGAGATATCAGAAGACCCCTTAGTGTCTAAAAAGGTCTTGGATATGCTGCTGTAACATAAAAACTAATAAAAGACCTCTCTTGTCTGCTAGACGTAAGGAGTCGATCGCTCTCCCTACATGCTTATCCTGTGTTCTGAAATACCAAACTGTCTGTCTGACAGTGTATGTCTACCAGTGCACCCATGGTTTTACATGCTTCCTCCATGAAGTCACCAGAAAAAATACAGCTTCTACTTTAAAACTTGAAACTGACATTTCCTCCAATACACACCTTTTTCTGAATAGGCATAACTCTGCACTTTTTAGCCTTCCAGTTAATTTACTATCACTTGCTTTTTGTTTTTGTTGTTGTTGTTGTTGTTGTTTTGGAGACAAGGTTTCTCTGTATAGCCCTGGCTATCCTGGAATTCACTCTGTAGACCTGGCTGGCCTTGAACTCAGAAATCCGCCTGCCTCTGCCTCCCAAGTGCTGGGATTAAAGGCATGCACCACCACCGCCTGCCTTACTATCACTTGCTATATCAAATATTTTTAAAGTAGACAAAGGTCAAATAGCTATATGTAGTAGTCAGACAAGGCCATAACCTTCTCATCTGTGGGGAATTGCAGGCTGGTCTCCAGTCGAGCTGAGGTCTAAACCCAGGTGGTCATAATTCACCTACATGACACGGTAGGCGTTCCCTCATGCTCCTGGAACTCAGGCCCCTGCATAAGGCACAACCTCCCACAGCCCCCACAAGAGAAGCATGGTCAGTAGTCAAGTAAGCAATGGCCCAAGCTTCTGACCTTCAGGCTAAACTCCTCCCCAGTTACCTAGCAACAGTGAAGACCATAAAAAGGTGTGCTCAGTCCCCACCTTGCTCTCTCTCACTCCTTTGTCCTCTAACCTCTCACTTCTCTCTTCTTTTCCCTTTCTCTTTGTCTTCTCTCTCCTTTATCTTTGTTCTCTCCTCTCCTCTACTATCCTTCTCCTCCCTCCCCTCCCCTCCCCTCCCCTCCTCTCTCTCTCTCTCTCTCTCTCTCTCTCTCTCTCTCTCTCTCTCTCTCCCTCTCTCTCTCTCTCTCTCCCTCTCCCTTCTCTCTTTCCCCCTGCATTTCTCTAATAAAGCTCTTAAACCATAGAGTCTCTGCTCCTTAAAGTTCCGCTGGGCACTGTGGACAGTGTTGAGAAATTCTTCCCTTTTCCCTCTCTCCCACAACCCTGCTGGCTTTAGCAAAGTAGCTGGGGGGGGGCGTCCCCAGGTAGGCCTTCCCCTTGACCACCCCCTGAAGAGTGGGATAGAGGAATACCCACCCAGGGATGAGGGAATAGGGTAGATAGCAGTCCTCCTACACCTGACTGACCAGAGAATAGGGAAATTCTGGTGGGGTGTGGGCATCTTTTTCCTTCCATTCTTCCGCAGGGCCCCCCCCTTTTTATTTTGTTCCCAACACTCATCTAGTGTTCCTGAGGAATGTCTCTATAAATTTGGTTCTGCAACTCCCAGATGTACCCAGATAGTGTCACATCTAAGTGCTGAAACAATGTGCATCTTATTCCAGTTGTCTTGTCCTATTCCTTATCACCAAAATGGGCTACATTGTGATGCCATACAGTACTAATAAATGCTTATTCATTGATTAAAATCAGTAGAGTAGGGAATGACATTTTTCAAGCCCTGAATGAAAATGCCTGCAAACTCTAGTGTTACTTTCTGAAAAAGTGGCTACTCATATTGACTGTGTTTAAGGAACACGTGAATGTAGTAAATTAAGACAAGTTTTTAAGTCAAGAACCAACTTAGATAATAAGTATATGAAAATATGCACAAAAGAAGTAGATATAAATTTTCTATGAGCGCACAGGAAATAAGAAAATTCTTATGTGGAATAAATGAATGTAATAGAACTCAAGTACAACACAGGAAAGCTATATATATAAAGAATAGAGAGAACAATGTGAAATATAATATAAAACCCACAATGCAAGAAACATCTTATAGATTACAAATCCCAAGGAATAAAATCTCAGAAATATCATTACTTCATTCAGCATCCTCTAAAAACTTCACTATAAAATCCCTACTACAAATCAGATTCAATGAAACATATATGTATGTAATGAACTGCACTATTTGTGAATCCTGGTTTTCAGTTCAGGAAGAAGAAAATGTCCAAAAACAAACAGATAGCATAACAAGACAAAGGTTCACAGTCTTCTCAACTGAACTTAATATATTTCTAATCTACCTACAGGGGATGGAGTGAGGATTAATGTTTAGGAGCACTGTGTTTTCTTCCAGGTGACTGGAGTCCCATAACAACACACAAATGGCAGCTCTCATGCCACAGTATTCAATGCCTTCTTCCATACTCTGCATACCCTGCACATGTGTGATTCACAGACAGGAATGCAGACTAACACTCATATTCATAAAAGAACAAGAAAACAACAACAAAAAAAACATGAAAGAAAACAACTAGCTAGAAACATTTGAAAAACACAAAGAAAACAGATACAATAGAAAAGGAAGATATTTCATTTAACCTTTTCAATGATGGTATGATTGCATTAATAAACAAGCAGAATCTTTGTTCTTGTCAAATTCTTTGACATTGAAGAATTTATGATTTAAAATCCTGAATCACTGTAAATACACACACACACACACACATATGATTGACAATCTTCAGAAAGGACCTGAATTTCTAACATAGTACTGTTCTCAGTAGATAAAAAGAAAAGATTGAGAATACTAGAAACACTTTCCTAAGAGTGATACAATTAAGACTGATATTTAGGTAGCATTTTAGGTTGGATATCATGAGACCCACTTCTAATCAGAGATCACTCAAATCTCAGAGGCATAGAGAATCTTTAAGTTAATGGTGATAATATTTTACCCTGCTCAGTTTCTGAATTAATCATGGAACAACAATGAAAGGAGTCTAACAACTTCTAAAAGGATACACATTAAGAAAAACACCATAGCTTCCTTGAAATGTTCCTTTTTTTAAACCTCTGTAATTATTAGTTTATTAGTATCATCCAGGACTCATGTTCAGTATTCCTCCTCAAATTACATTAACAAATGTAAATGTAAACAACCCAAGTCAGAATTATATAAAAGCACTCCATCACAAAAGCACATAAAATTACAAGAATGCTATTTTAAAACACTGACACTTTAAGAGAATGATAATCTCAAAAAACAACCCACAAACTGCCAAAATGTTG